>NW_008588549.1:0-2720 GCF_000691845.1 Merops nubicus
CCCAACCCCCACAGAGCAGCTCATGGGAGCCCCCCAGCCCCCATGGAGCAGCTCCCAGCCCCATCCCCAGATCCCCATGTCAGTGCTCCTTCATCTCTGCTCACTTGGACCATGGAACCATCTCCCTTGGACCTTCCCAGGTCCCTGGCTCCATCCACCTCTTGGGTTTCTCTCCTCGATGCCTCAGCCAGGTTTGCATGAGGAGCAGGAGCAGGTTTGGGCTTTTCAGAGCAGGGTTATTTTAACAGTTGCTCTGGTTCTTACTGTAGCTGCAGTTTTATTCTGGTCTCTATAAAGCAGCTTTGGAATTGAAGCATTTTAGCCCCTCTCCAAGCTGTTCTCCAGCCAAACTAGTCCCACTTTCTCCTTTTAAGACATTAGTCTCATTTCTCGTGGTTATGTAATTCTAAAATGTCTATTTTGGGTCCTAAAAGTGCTAAGTTGGGTATATTTAAGTGTGTAAAGTGAATAATTCCCTACTTGTTGGGCTGGGTCCATGACACCGTGGAAGGAAACCCTGCTCCAGGTCCTGTCACCTTCCAGGTCCATTCTTGGAGCAATCAAACCCTGCTCCAGGTCCTGTCATCTCCCAGGTCCATTCTTGGAGCACTCAAACCCTTCTCCAGGTCCTGTCATCTCCCAGGTCCATTCCTGGAGCACTCAAACCCTGCTCCAGGTCCTGTCATCTTCCAGGTCCATTCCTGGAGCACTCAAACCCTGCTCCAGGTCCTGTCATCTCCCAGGTCCATCCTTGGAGCAATCAAACCCTGCTCCAGGTCCTGTCATCTCCCAGGTCCATTCTTGGAGCAATCAAACCCTGCTCCAGGTCCTGTCATCTCCCAGGTCCATTCTTGGAGCACTCAAACCCTGCTCCAGGTCCTGTCATCTCCCAGGTCCATTCTTGGAGCACTCAAACCCTGCTCCAGGTCCTGTCATCTCCCAGGTCCATTCTTGGAGCAGACCATGGTGCAATTCTGCTTCACTGTGAAGATCACCTTGGTCTTTTCTCCTTCTGGTTGATAATTACACAACTCTCTGGGCCAGGTCTTGCACCTCCCAACACCCTGAGACCCATCTGTGACTTGGGAAGATGCTTTAGCCCTCCAACCCTGGATCCAGAGCTTGGATTCCTTGTTCCTTGTCCTCCACACAGAGCATGGACTAACCCTGACCAAGCACAGCATGGCTTGGCCAACCAGCCTCATCTTTCAGCTGCTGGTGGGACTAAACTGCTCGAAGGAGGAAGAGAAGGTTTTTTTTGAGCTCCTCTAGAAACTGGAACCCAGCAACACCCCAAATGTCAATATCCAGAAGCTGCTTTTTGGCTGGCACAGATTTCTCCAGCCGCTTTCCCTGATCCTGCTTTGGGCACTTCTTGGAGTCACCAAATGCTTTTTTTTTTTGGGCCATTCCCAAATTAACATTTAATTCGTGTTTTATACCCAAAATAAACCCCCAAATCTCACCAAGGTGCTGCTGGGTTGTTGACAGTGATCCTCTTCCTCCACGAGCTCTGTCCCTATTAAGCAATTTCCTCACTCGTGGCTCCTTTTTAGTTACTAAGGGAACGTGAATCTTAATAAAACTCCATCAAATGTTCCTTAAATAACAGCTGCCTTCGTGTCACTCTCGTTTCCCTCTGAGGGGGGTTTTTTTTTTGCTCCACTCAAAATTCCTGGGGGATTAAGAGCTGATTCTTCACTCACTAATTGAAAAGCAAATGAAGGAAACCCTTGGTCCTGGGGGGATGCAGTGGCAGGGCTGAGATTGGGCAGAAATTGGCCTGAGTGTGGCTGTTCCTCCCCGGTGTGGGTCAGTTGGGTGCCTCCAGATAGGTGATTTGGGCATGAGGAGGTGGAGGCTGTGCCCAAAGACCTCCACGGAGAGGAGCAGGATGCTCTGTCCACCCACACTGCTCCATGGGTGGAGATAACATCCCTAGATACAGCCACGTGGAGCCACCACCCCCTGCCTGGGCTCAGGAGTCCACCTGGAGCTGAGCAAGTAACCAGGATGATGGTCTTAACCAAGACCTCTGGGTTGGGGAGGGTCAGGGTTGAGGGGTTCAGAGACACGTCCCACCTCCAGGTGCCTTGTGGTGTTTGGCTGTGACTCCTGGTGACCTTTCTTGCTCTCTTTGTCCTTCTGCTTTGCATCCCTAGCCCAAGAAAGCTGGACCCTGGAGATCTTTGCTCAGTGACGTGGCTGTTGGGACACAACCTTCTCCTCCTCCTGCTGCAGGAGCAATGTTGGTGTCCCCGTGCAGCTGCAGCAAGGTAGGTGCCCTCCTTCTCCATGAGGCCTCAGCTCCTCCTAGACCTGGTAGGAGAGGGCAGATTCTGAGCTTCTGACCATCCTGGGAGAACATCAAGACCAGAGTAGCCAAAGCCCTGAGCAGCCCACTCTGACTCCACAGCTGGAATCCTTTCCAGGGTGAATTTTCCAACGGTTCAGGGCACAAAGGGGTCCTGCAGCAGGAGCCTTGAGAGCTGAGCACCCTCCCCAGAGGATGGCTGAGGACTTCTGACCAGAGAGACAAGCTCCACACCAGTGCCCTGGGCTGCCCACCCATGCCAAGACCTTGTGCCACTCACCAGTGGCTTCTTGAGCTTGCTAGAAATCCAGGGGCTTTTTAGGATGTTGGACATGGTAGGACTAAGGGAATGGAGCAACACTAGAAGGAGGTAGATATGGATTAGATGTTATGAAGAAGTTCTTCA
>NW_008588550.1:0-13324 GCF_000691845.1 Merops nubicus
CCTTAGATTACAGCCAGTGCCCTTTCATGGACAGCAGTGGGACTTGGCTTCACAGAAGAAGAGCCTTCAAAGGGCTTGAGCAGTGCAGCAGCAGTGTGTTAGGTACAGAACTGAGCAGGGAATGGTACTCACCAGAGCCTGGGGAGGTGAAAAAGGGAGAAGTATTTACATGAGCTTTGCCAGGGTGCTGGGGAAGCCACCTAACCGACTGCTGTTGATGTCCTGAGGCCTGGGAGAGGAGAGAGCAGGACACTGATGGCATAACTGGCCTTGAGAGAGAGTCTTTTTTTCCACTGCTATTTTACTGAACTACAGGATTGAGAAGACAGCACTGTGTGTGGCACGGGCTGGCTCAGGACAGGCTGTTCCTTACCCACACCCTACTTGCCCCCAGAAGGGAAGAGCTGGGTTAGGGAGTCAGGTAAGAGCTTTATTCTTCCCCCGAGTGTGCCTGGAAGGTGATATTTAACCCAGCAGCTTCACATCTGGAAGCCAGACAGCAATAAGGGCCTTGTCTTCTTCCTGCAGTGAGCAGATAATGAGCTGACTCCCACCTACCTTTGGTTCTGCAGGAGGGCTCCCAGGAAGTCCCTCAGTACCAAGTGCTGGTGGTAGCCACTGTCCAGCAGGATGCTGCCCGACTGGCGCCTCGTCAGGACCCCGGGCACCCCTTCTGGGCTGCTCTCACTGCTGCTGCTGGGTGGAGAGGGGAGATGTCTCCATTTCAGAGGTGCTCTGTAGTCCCTCACTCAGGGTTTGGCTGGGGCTGAGCAGCCCAGCAAGGGAAGCTGCTGCTCTGAGCCTGCTCTGCTTGGCTGCAGCGAGGAATCGGTCGGATGTATTTGCTCCTGTGTTAGAGGGGGGATTGGGGCTGCTCACGTCTGAGTAGCTGGGTTTATTTGGTGGCAGTCACTGGATCTATCTAGCTACCCAAGGGGGAGTGGGGAGGCTGTTTTCTGTGTCCAAACCAGGCCAGGGAGAAGAGTTTCCTACCAGTGAACCATCACTGCAGCTATTATTTGCAAATACTACTGCTGGTTGACATTATGGGAGGGCTCTCAGCTGCTCTGATGCTTACACCCTTGGAGAGGGGGATGAATGAGGCTGTTTAATGAGAGCTGTGATCAGGGGGATCCGAGACACAGGGATGCAGGATGCCCCCCGGGACGCAGAGCAGCAGCAGCAGCAGCGATCACCTCTCCTCTAGGCAGCTCTTTCTGTGCCTGCAGGGAAGCAGCTGCCCCGCGGGAGGAGGAGGAGGAGGAGGAGAGCCCTGGGCAGCAGGGGGCCGTGCCTTACCCCAGCCTCTTGCCAATGATGGTCTGCAAGAACTTGCGGGCGGAAACCTGCCCCAGGAACTTGCGGTAGTTGTCGGTGAATATGGCATCGGCGTGGCGTGGCATCCTGGGGGCAGAGACAAGCACGGGGTGTGAGCCCCCCAGGGGAGACCCGGGGGGGTGAGAGGGGGGAGACAGGGCAGACAGGACGCTGCTGGTGTCAGGTCGCTGCTGCAAACGCAGCTTGGGGTGGGGCTGGGCTAACGGGAAAGGGTTTGAGGGAGCTCAGCCCCGACGTGGAGGCAGCAGGCCAAATAAAATGGCTGGTCATTTGTATCAGTGCTAAAAGAAGTAAGAAGTGCCTGCAAAGCAGAGGGGTGAGGTCAGAGAACCCATGGAGAGGAGGAGAAGGGAAGGGGAGAGGGCAGAGCTGGGGCTGGGATGTGCCCAGGCTCTGCAGCAGCACCATCACCTCCTGGGAGGGCTGGGGCTGGCTGACAGGAGCCTCCCCCAAGTCTCCAGCCTCTGGTTAGACCCCAGGTCCCAAAAATCCACAGGTAAGGGAAGCCACTTGGCGGGTCCCACTGTTCAAAGGATGAGTCCTTTGTGCTTCAGACAGAAATAACCATCCTCCATCCCTGAAAGGGGTGGAAAGGAGAGGATCTAACAACCATGCAGATGGATTCCCAGAGCTCAGTGCCACTGCAGGAGCCCTGGACCTGTGACCCTACCCCTGTCAGGACATCCCTGCTGCTGGGGACGTGGCTCTGGACACGGATGATGGCAAGAGCTGGCACCACCCCAGACTTCTGCTGCTCTGCTTGCAGCTCAGCTGGGTTCTCTCCTGGAGCTTGGACTTTTTGGTGCTCTTGGGGGTACTAAATGACCTTCCAGTTTGCTCTTGGGCTGGGTAACCAGTGTCCTCTTGCTGCAGGAGGGCTGAGAGGTGAGGTACAAACCTTTCCTCAGTGGGGTCCATTAACAACCCATCCTCCTCCTGTTCCTCTGCCGAGGGGTTGTGGCTCTGCAGTGGGCTGCTGTGCTGTAGCTGGAAGTTCACAGCCTTGCCAGCAGCTGGCCCTGGGCTGGACCTGTTGGACAAACCCAAGGCATGCTGTGAGACGTGCCCAAGTGCCAGTGGGGATCAATGTTCTTCACCCCTACTCCCTGTTCTGCTTTTCATTCTTTGCCATCCTCATCTCATCTGTAACACGAGTGTTGTCCATCACCCTCCCCAGCTAGAAACTGCCCTGAAGCTGTTTCAGGGGGGAAAAGCCTCAAACACCCTGAGCTCCCACATCCTCCAGCTCAATTCCAGCAATTCTGGTGTCGTTACCCCACGGCTTGGGCACGAGGATAAAGCATTTTCTGTGGGATGCTGAAAATCCACATTATAGAGCCCAGCACTCAGTTTTGTTTTGTGCCTCTGTCGATTTGGAGTGCTGGGAAGTAACATTACAACTTCTAACAGTCGAGAAGGAAATACCTGAAATGTTACCAGGCAGCTGTTGAGTTCCTGTACTGGGATATCTGTGGTTCTGACTTCAATGCAGGCAGCCTGCAGGCAGGGATTTTAATCAGTGATGGAGCTGGAGGTGCTGCCTGTGCTGGAGATTGCCAGATTCCCCTTTGTAGAACCCAGCATTCCATTCTACAGCCAACTGTTTGGGCTGAAATCCTCCATCAGGTGCCTGCCTTCTTTGGAAACCAGCCCTAGGCTAGCAGCATACCCCAAAAAAAACTAAACCAGGGCAAAGAAACAGGCTCAGCAACTCACCCAGAGGTCATCTGGCTTTCTGAAGTGCCAGCAACCTTCATTTGGCACGTGATTGTTTTGCACCAGGCCAGAGATGAGGCAAAGGAGTGCTGGTGTGGGTCAGCCACTCACCTGAGAGCTGGGTGGAGGGGAGAGGAGATGGAGCATGCGACCAAATGCAGGAACAGGAGCAGGGTGGCCTTGTCCAGCATCTTCCACCCTTTGCAGTCACCTGGAAGGCAGATGGGGCTGAGCCAGCAGCAGGGAGATGCTCGTGGGGGAGGCCCAGAGCCACCGTGGTGTTCTGGGTCACCCTGCCCCCTCCTTGGCACAAAGGGACTGGGAAGGTGCCCCCGTGCCACTGGTTGTGGTGTTTCCCAGCAGGGAGGTGTCTGGGTGTGGCACAGTCTTCCCCAGGGAGGGCAGTGGGGGGTGGGACCCCTCAGGGAGCTGGTGGCAGCCGTGGGTCAGGAGCTGGGGCTGAGCAGTGGGGTGTCCCACTGTGGGACCCCTCTATTCACCTGTCCCCCTGCTGTGCTGAAGGAGAGCTCCCAGCCTGGGCTGGAGCAGCCCCTGGATGCTGGAGGGCAGCAGGTAGCAGGGGCTGCCAGCAGCAGCCTGGCTGCCTGCACAGGACCAGCCCCTGGGGCCCATCCTGCTCTCCCTGGGACGTGCGTCTGCTTTGCACAGGTCTGTCTGTAAGAGCTGCCTGGGCAGAGATTGAGGAGAAACAGGGAAATTCAAATAAATGCTGGGCAGAGGGGTGATGCTGGCCCAGGGGTAACCCCAGCAAAGCCAAAGGCAACCGTGCTGAGCTTGGTTAGACAAGAGAACACAGCCTGTTCCCTCAGTCATGCTGCCTGGGGAGAGGGGCTGGACCAAAATAATCCCCCCGAGAGAGCTGAGCTGCTCTGTGTGGAGAGGAGCCCCCAGGCAGCTCTGGGCAGAGGCTTTGGTGGGAGGGGAGGTGGTCCTCTGAGGCCGTGCACCCTCAGGAGCTGGATGTGATGCTTTTGTGGTCGGCAGCGAGGGGCAGGAGGGGGGTATTGCAGTGAAGGCTCTTCCTGAGGTCTGACTGAAAGCAATTGATCTTTTGCTCAAAAGACATGCTTTAAGAATGCAGATAGAAATCTTTAAAATATCACATTTCCCTGTTCCCTGTCTTATTTTGCACAAGAAAAGAGCAGAAAAGTGTTTGATCTCCCTAAGAGGGGGAAAAAAAACCCTTCCAAATGTATAACAGTATTTTCTTGCAAAAAGAGCAGTTTCCAAATGGAAAAGGTTTGGTTGGGCATCTCATTGCCCAAGAGAACGTTCCAAGCAGGGGGTTTTACTGGTGGTGGTGGTAGGAGGGGGACCCCTTCTGATGGAAAACCTCATCAGTGAGCCCTGGGGCACTGCTCAGAGAGCACTGCCCACTCTCCTGATCCTAGAGCAATATAGTGAGCAGAAGGCTCACTGAGGAGCAGGGTGATTGCAAGTGGGGCCCATCTTGCACCGTGGAAGTTCATAACAGACCTAGTGGCAGTGTCAGCAGGGGATGGAGAGACGTGAGGAAAGGTGGGGGACTAAGAAAGAGGGGTTTTTATCACAGGCTCATTCTCAGCCCGGTGCCTGTTCCCAGCTTGGAGAGCAGCAGCTTCCCCATCCCTCCCCCTGGGAGCAGCACTGATTCTCCTCACTCCAGCAGAGCTTCCTGGGGTCTTACAGGTGGAATCTCCTACCCCCAATACCTGCTCCCTTGCAGGATCTCTCAGAGAGCTGAGGAATGCTCAGGGGGAGAAAAGAAGGGACTGAGAGACTCACACAGGGCTTCCAGTGTCAGAGCAAACTTGCAAAGGCACATCTCTGTGCCTCTCCCCTACACATCTCCAAGACAAGCCCCAAATCAGATCTTTCTAGATAGAGGAAACGATCTAAAACATCTGTCAGGGGGCACCAGAAGCCTGTGGTACCAGGAGTTCCAACCAGGAGATTTAAGCTGTGATAGGAGCTGAGAATTAAGTCTCAGTGTAAATGCCAACGTAGCCCAATGCTGTCTGCTTCCCTTTTTAATTCCTAGGATACAGCCCTGATGACCACTTTCTCTCTGTACCTGGTTTCTCTTCTCTCACTGCTGGGTTTTCCTCCAGCGTTACCTTTTATCCCTTTTGAGATTTGGGGTTTTTTTTTCCCCTTTTTCTACAATTTGCTTCTTTGCAATATTTTTGGTTGGTGGGTTTTAGCTTTGCCTTTCTTGCCACGTCTTGCGTCATCTTTTCTCCCTTAGCTACAGGCTGCTTCTCACCCCAGTTTTCGGGGTGTTTCAGCCTCCCTTTTTCCCTCAGGAAGGAGTCTGAAATGCAAGTCCTGCACCCCTTCCCCAAAGCATCTGCTCTTTTGGGGGAGAAACTGGGGAATTAAGCGTCACCCTGCCCACGAGCAGCCCGACAGCTCTGCAGAGCCTTGTCCCTCACCCCGGGAGAATGCCAAAGGTGACACCTCCCTTTCCATTCTGGCAGCACGTGGGAAAAGAAAAAAAGATGAATAAACAAATTCCCCTGAAGATGAAGAGGTTCTAGCACCATTCCAGCAGAAAAAGCACAACAGCTTCACTCCCCCTGCGCCGCGTGGTGGGAGCGGGGTCAGGGTAACTCTCTCTTCCTCCTTCTGAAACCTTAACCCCCTCTGGCTCAAAAACAGAGATGAAAAGAAGCTTTCACCACGCCCGCTGGCTGACAAAGTTCAGGCTTTTCTATGATGGAATGCTACGTTAGAAAAGCAGGAATCCTTTTAAGGGCTTTTCTCTGCCTCGTGGGAGCTGGCTGGGGCTCTCTGGGACACACCGTCGTGTTCCTCCTCACCTTTGCTTTGGCTCAAGCAGTTTTCTGGACGGGTGAGTAAAGCTGCACGTCTTTGCCAGGGGAAAAGGAGCTCTCAGCAAGAGAGCAAAAGAGGAAAATGTGCTACAGCTAGTAAACATCAAACGTGCTTTTACCTGGCTTGCTTAGAATCCTATTCGTTTGCATTCAGCCTAGAGAATGAAATAAGAATTGAACTATAAGTTGGCACGAAAATATCTTGTATAGTATGAAGGATTTTGTACCTGGCAAAGCTGATTATTGATGCATTTCAGTGTCATTTCATCATCTCCAATTTCCAAATAGACGTTACCCTGTTAAGAGGGAGACTCACACTTACTGATCCTGGAGAAACCCCGGGACTCCTCGAGCGGCTCCTGCCCTGGTGTTTCCTTCTCCTGCTGGGAACAAAACTTCTCCCTCTCCGGAGCTCCCCCTGTGCCCCGCCGGGTCCGTCCCCTCCGCGGTGCCTGGCAGGACCCGGGACAGGGAGCAGGGAGGACACTCGGCTCTCCCCCAGCTCCTCTGCCAGCCAGGGAGGTGCATCTCCTCTTTTTATACCTGTGCTCCCTCAGGAGTCCTGTGGGCTCCTACACGTCAGAGGATCAATTATCCACCTGAATTTCAAAGGCTGTGTTTAGCATCCTCTCTTTCTTTGCGTGTGCAGGGAGGCAGGCAGGGGGGTTGCGGGGAGGTGGCTGTGCCTGTGGTCCAGGGTCATTTGCATGCTTTCCCTTTATCGTGCAAAGAGTGGAGAGCAAATAATAACAACGATAATCTGCCAGAGGGAATGACAAATTTGCTTTCCATGGTAAACTTCTCTTGCCCTTGTCGATTCTGGTTTTTCCTCCTACTCCACAATGAGAGTTAACCATTAATACTTCCTCACGCTGCCTGCTCAGGGGGGGGTTATCTTTTTGCTCTTTTCTCTTTCTTTCATTATGAGCCTTTTCCTCCTTCTTTGTTGCTCACACCCGCCAGCATTAGCGGGGCAGTTCATGCTTTGGTCCCTCCCAAACATCCCAGCTTCCCACGGAGCACAGGAGGGAGCTGGAGAGCCCTGCTCCACTTGTCCACCCTGCCAAAAGGCAAGGGTCTTCCCTGGGCTGCTGCCTGTGCTGGCAGCTCTCTGCCTTCCTGCAACAAGGCTTATGAAAGCCCCATTAAAAAGGACATGTAGCGTGCCAGGAAGACCAGGACAGTTCAGAGGAGTTAAAAATGAGGTGCCAGCACGAGGTCCACCTGCCAGATTTCTCCTATTGGCTTCATCGTGCCCAGAATTGATGGGGACCCAGACCTTAGTGTCTTGTGGGACTCGATGCTGCAAAGAAGTTTCAGTAGGTGAGCAGACTCCTCTCTGCCTGCTGCCACAAGCCTTCACCTTGCACCAGAAAGCTGGTTGCAGCTGTGGGTGGCAGAGGTGGGCTGCAGGGCAGGGTGATGGATCTGAGGGGTGTCAGGGGGTCGGCAGCATCCAGCGCTGCCCCGACCCTCTGTCATCCTTTTGCTTCTTGCCCCAGTGGGAAACCAGCTCTGTGCTCACAGCTCCCTTCTCAGTGAGCAGGGACCTCCTTGCAAAGCAGGGGCAGGGACCCAGCAGCTGGAAGGCTCGAGGGAGCTCAGCACACCGAGTGACTGGTGCTGAGGAGCAGTGGCTCTGGACCTGGACAGATGGGCACAGATGCCCTCGGGCTCTCCCTGCTTGCAGCTCCTGTTCCCTTTGGTACCAAAATGGGGACCTGGCTGCTTTTCAGAGGGGAGGAAAAAAAAGGGATTGAACAGAGCCAAGCAGGAGCTTGACTGACCCTGCACTGAGCAGCTGCCCAGGGCCTTTCTGGTGGAATGCAGAACCAGAACAACGTGAAGAGGAGCAGGAACTGCTGCTCTTCTCCAGCTGTAACAAGAAATGGCACCAGCAGAGGATCTGCCCTGTGGGCCAGGCAGGTCTGTCATCTGCCTCATCGACTCCTGACCAGCAGAGAAGGGGGTTTCTGGGTAGCACTTGGCTTTCCAAACCCCCTGTACTGGTGCAGACAGCTGCACGTTGCCCCTGCAAACTGGGGAAGGATTTTTGTTTGCTTTTTGGAAACAAGCTGTCCGTGTTCTCTCATGTGTGAGGCCGGTTGCACCAATTTTTTCAGCATGACTTATTTTTCTTCCACTGTCTTGGTGCTACACTGGCTGAGCAGATGAATCAGACCACGTTATTAAACCAGCCAAGAGCCAACACGATTTCGAGGTGTTACCCTGGAGTGTGGGTTTGAGCTAACTCTCCTCACACTGCTGCTGCAAGGGACCAGGCAATATCTTTCACATCAAGGAGAATCAGGCTGTAATTGACTTGTTTGTAGCTGCCCAGCATGGATTAGGAGGGCTGTGATCTGAGTTCATCTCTCAAGTGAGCTGCTTTCAGAGCAGGCTGTGTCAAGTTCTACCTTCCCTGGGCTTCCCTGGTGCTGCCTGGGTTGGGTTCCTGTCGTGCACAGCTGGACCCAGCAAGGCTCACACAACAACAAGCTCTCTGTATGACTTCAGACTAATTGTGGGAGGCAGCAGAAAGGTCTAAAAACCCTCCACGCTCTGCTGGGGGTATCCAGCTTAGGAGTTGTGAAATAACACAAATAGAGCAGCTTTTCTGTCCCCAGGATTTCCTGTCCCAACTTCAGACAAAACTTTTGTGTATTCTTAAGACCAAGAAGGGTCATTTTTGGAGCTCCTCGACCAGACACCTTGAGCTTTCCCTCTGGCTAGCAAGGCTACTGCTGCAGCAGGAGTGGCTGTGATCCCACTGCTGCCCACCCAGCCTTGGCTTGAGTCCCACGATGGCTGCTCTGGCTGCAGTGATGGGATCCAGTGTTGTCTGGAGCCAGTTTTGTGTCTCTCCGTGTTGCAGCATATCTTTGAGCTGGTCTTTGTTCTCGTGGTCATTTTTCTAGTGGGGTAAGTCAGGCAGGTAGAGCTGGGAGCTGCTGCACGTGCAGGAGGGTGGCTCTGGCTGCAGTCCACAGCCTGAGAGCTGCTGGGGTTCCAATTCTGAATGTATGAGCTGTGACAGCCTTCCTCATGGGAACTTCATTTTAGGGGTAGTATGAAGAATAATGTGGCCCACGGCCGACCAGCTGGTTCTGCAAACTGAACAGCATTTTCCCTGTAGAATGTCTCTTAGTTTGTCCCTAGAAGCTCTGCAGTTCCTCCCCACCAGCACTCCCAGAACAGAGGGGTGTTATGCTCAACTTCAGGCCAGCAGTGCATGGTGGGGAACCATCTGTTTGCCTCTAAACCCACACCAGCACAAGCCCCATGGAGTTTACAGCCAGGTAGGAGCTGCCACAGGCACCTTCTGCAGCTGGAACTGCTGGATTTTGGAGTCACATCCACGCAGACCTAACCTCCCTAAGGTCTTTGGGTGAAGCACAGGCCAGCTGATTTTATTTCAGTGCCAATCCTTCTCTGACAAAGGACACAGTGTGAGGATCCTGCAGCAATTTCCCAGCTATTGATTTCCTCTTGGCTTTGCCTCCTCCAGTCTCCATGCCACGCTTTAAAAAATGGCCTCTGTCTACTCCAGGTGCACAACACAGAGCTCCAGATAAGCTGAGCAGCATGTGAAACAGTCCTGCTCACCTTGTGAGGCTGAAACTAAGGGCAGTACAAAGGAACTCATCCAATGGCAAGAAAACCCCACCCCGTATTCTCAGCTCTGAAAAGCTTTTCTGCACTTCTCCAGAATGGCACCGAGAGTGGCTGCTGGTGCCCAGCTTCTCCAGTACCCACTGCTCCTGGGACAGCCCCAGGTGACTCTTCTCTCTGGTTTTCTTTCACTTGAGAGGTGTGGTGGTGATCAACACCGCCCTAGTGCTGAATTAAACACAACTGCCCAAGAGGAGAAGTTACAATTTTTACCTGGGTTTGCCATTTTAGAGGTAGGATGGGACAGATTTTGATTCAAATGTCTTATCCCAAGTGGCAGAACTAGAAGTATGTTACAAGTAAGTTGATCATCAAAATAATTTCATTGCCCTGTCCATCACTGGTGGGCACACGTTGCCATTCCTGAGCTCTTTGCAGACACTGCAGTCGTTTCTGTGGAAGGCAAACAAACAGAAATGGGATGAGAAAGGCAAAATTTGGCCCATGCTGGCAGTTTCTTCTAAGGGAGAAGCAGAGGACCCAAAACTGAAACCCAGCAGTTGTGGTGTGACTTGCCATTAGGAAATCATGTGAGATTTGGTTTCTCCACCTTGGAAGGATAAAGTGCTGGGCTTTGGATCTTCAGATCCTCCAGACTCAATCATTGAACATCAACAGATTTCCAGGGGAGAATTTTCCCTTGAGGAATTCAGATTGGTAGGAAGCTGAATACACACATTTATCAAAATAATCTGGAGGAAGGAGTCTCTCTGGATGGGAGCACAGTTTGCACTGTGAGGATGAGTCTGAAGCAAGGGATGAGATTAAAAATAGACAAAATAAATCAGTCATTCAAAAAGAGCAAGAAGTGCTGTCAGAAGGGACTGTCTGAGTGTTAAAAGCCTCCTTGAGAAGCCTACTTAACCTTCAAACGTTAACATATCACCGAGACTACAATAGAACAAAGAAGCAGCAGCCTTCAAGATGTGTCTCTGTCAGGAGGCTCCATGAGCTCCGTGGGTGAGATCCATTTAGAGCCTGTACCTGTCCAGCTCTGTTTGTTTCCTAGCAGAGCTGCTGGGGCATTTCAGCAGCACCCCAGGGAACTGCCAAGAGTTTCAGCCAGATGTCAGCACACCACGCTCAGCTGTAGGCTCCAGAGTTACTGGTTCCTGAATTTCAGGCTTTCTAAATGCCATCTTCTTCCTCTCAGATGCCAGCAGTGAATCTTGGTAATTAGGGAGGTCATCTTTGGGCTCGTCACTCTCATTTGGGTTTGGAAAGGAGCCATGGCTAGAAGGTTGGCCAGGATCAACCCTGCTACCCTCCAGCAGTGACCAGGCTCACAGTGATCCCTCAGTGCTCTGCTTCAGTGCTCCTGGTGTTTGGAAGTACTGAGACCTTCCTGCTCCAGGAGGGAGAGACAGTGTGGGAAAAGGTCTGAGCACCCCCCCTCTGCACAGAGGGCTCTGGTGACTGCCCTGAGGACATCCCTTCCCATCAGGCAGGATCACCCTTGGTCTACGTGTCTCCTGTGATTTTCCCATCAGAATCCAAACGCTGCTGCTGCTATTGCTCACCTGGGGAAAGTGCTTTGAAAGCTCTGATAAAAAACAGGATTTGTGTGAGAGATGATACTGCTATTGAGGAAGTAAATGTAAGAAAGAATGTAGCTGATGGGGAGGGAGTGAGGAAGGCCACACTTCCAGAAAGGATTGAAAACCAAAGGCAGTTGTTACTGATTTTTTCCTGGCTGAATATGTGACCTGAGGATGTGCTCAGGGATAGGGTACACGTACAGTGTGTGGGAATGAACAGGTCTCACTGCAAAAGCAGGCAGAAGATATTGCAATGCAAACCAAAAGGGAATGTGGAAAGAACTAAAAAAGCTGATGATTTGGGTTTGAAGAAAGGCTTCACGCCTGAGCTCTGTCCCCACTTCAAATTGGGTGCTGACAAAACTGCTATTTCATAAAATCATACAGCAGAATCATAGAATCATTTTGGTTGGAAGAAACCTTTAAGATCATCAAGTCCAGCCATTAACCCACTGCCCCGTGTCCCTCACCCCACATCTCCACAGCGTGGAAACCCCTCCAGGGGTGGGGACTCCACCACTGCCCTGGGCAGCCTGGCACAGCCCGGGGCAACCCTTTCAAGGAAGAAATTTTTCCTAATATCCAACCTAAATCTCCCCTGGTGCAACTTGAGGCCATTGCCTCTTGTCCTGTGCCTTGTCCCTGGGGAGCAGAGCCCGACCCCCCCCCTGGCTCCAGGCTCCTGTCAGGAGCTGTGCAGAGCCAGAAGGTCTCCCCTGAGCCTCCTTTGCTCCAGGCTCAGCACCCCCAGCTCCCTCAGCTGCTCCTCACCCTTGGCCTCTAGACCCTTCCCCAGCTTCGTTGCCCTTCTCTGGCCACGCTCCAGCCCCTCAAGGTCCTTCTTGAAGTGAGTGGCCCAAAATGAACCCAGCATTCAAGCTGCAACCTCCCCAGTGCCCAATCCAGGGGGACAATCCCTGCCCTGGTCCTGCTGGCCACAGCAGTGCTGATACAAACCCAGTCCCATGTCACAGGCCTTGGAAAGCTCTTCCCTTTTCCTCTAAATCACTTCCACGGTGGTGGGGGGAGCCCCACAGGCAGAGCAGGCAATGGCACCACCTGCTTGTGGTTCGAGGGCTGTCTCCTGTAGAGCTGGGCACAGCTTCAAGCATCGGGTGGTCTCAGGGGTGGGATGGCAGCAGGGGGAACGGGCAGGAGCTCTGTGCAAGCTGCACATTTCACCCACCTAGTTCTGCTTAGAGTAAGCAGTGCCCTTTCTGCTGGGGAGGGGAGTAGGAGAAGAAAACACACCGAGCTGGTTGCCATCTAAGTGTGGTTTCCCCTCCACCTGCAAACTTCAAGCTGCCAGAGGAGCTGTGAGAAGCTTCCCAGGAGAAGCTGCGTGTGGAGAGCAGCACCACCAGACAGCACACTGGTGGCACTGGGAACAATTTCAGCTGGCTTGTTTAATCCCTACCCATGACAGGATCTCTCCTGACATTCACAACTATTGCTCCCTCCGTGGTTTTGTGTCCTCAGTAGTCAGTTTGGGAGCTGCATGGGCAGCATTTACTGCCTTTCCTGAGCCCTGTGTTTGTCCCTTGGCCAGTACAGCCACTCACCAGGGGCAGTGAAAGCTCTTATCTAAGAATAATTTTTCTTAAGATTTTTAATGCTAGAAGAATTTCCTTGTCCAAATATCTCTGGTCTCTGCAACTCGCAGCCGTGCGTATTCTCCAGTTGTCTGTAAAGTCTTCTACGCTAAAAAAAGATGAAAGGTTTTTAATCCAATTGCTCAAAACCTTTGAAATTGTTTGAATTAAATGGGTATTAATGAAAACGCTTGGTAACAGCCTAGAAAATCCTTTTATTACAAATGCCAGACCTTACTCTGGCATTTATCTTAATTTATCTTACTATTATCTTAGTAGATAATAACTGATGAGGTTTTCTCCATAGCATTTAGGCTCTGTGACAATAAAGCTCTGCAGCAAAACTACCCAGGCACTGCTGATATTTTAGGGTTAGGAAAAGTGCAAAACAAATCTGATTCTTTAAACACCATAAACGAGCAACACGGAGCACGAGCCCTTTTCCCTTTTGTAGGCCATCTGATGGAGAGATCCGCACGGCAGCGCTGGAGACCGACTCGGGGCGTTGAAGAGCCGAGCCAGAAGCACCCATCATCTCCGTTATCGCTGCCAAGCGCTTCAGGGGAGGCGGCGGGGCCGGGTCAGCTCGGCAGGGCCCGGGTTAGCTCGGCAGGGCCCGGGGCAGCTCGGC
>NW_008588551.1:0-4141 GCF_000691845.1 Merops nubicus
TGCCCCCCAGCGGCCAGGCGGAGCAGCTCCGGGCAGCTCAGACTGAGGGCAGCCGCTCCCTCCTCCTGCCCGGCCTGCGGGGTTAACACGCCAGCGGCACCCCACACTGATTCACAGCCTAGCCCTGTGCACACTAAAGATGTGGAGTATCTGGTAATACTTATTTAAAAACGAGCCATTGGTGTTCATATCACTTTCGTCTGAACAGAATTAGTTTACACTGCATTGAAAACGCGATTCTATTGACCCAGAAGCAGACTAAACGGAGAAAATTAATGGCATGTTGAAATAAATGACTTTTTTCCCTCTATTAAACACACTGAATTTAGAAATAGTCGTCCAGATGTACAACACACACTGTGGAGCTTACACTTCGAAACAGTAACAGACGAAATAATTGACCAAAAACGCATTAATTCTTACCAGAAATGGTCTTAAAAGTTTTTTGGTTTTGTTTTTTTTTTAAAAAAGGGAGATAATGGCACAGTAATGATTATATGGAAATGTTTGTTTTCATATTTTTCTATTTTTGCAAAATCATAGCACTTCATAAAACTCCAGAAAGATATAGTGCACTGGAAATTTGAAATTATGCAGCATGTAATTCAGCTGCAGTTCGAGACAGCCTTACTTCTTAGAGGATTAGAGCTCAGTATTATTTTAATGTTGCTCCACAAAGACATTAATTAAACAGTATGTAGATAAGTTCAAAGCTGGTTGAAATTCAGGCCAAGAAAGCTTTCTATCTTTTAAAATGTCTTTTGTAGACATTTATCAAATTCTGCAGGTTTGCTTGCTGAAATTGATAAATCTTATTTATTTACGTTTGCCGAGTTTTAACCCAGCTTGTTGGGTGACTCAGAGGAGCAGTGTTTAGATCACTTGCAGAGCTCTCCAACCTGCACAGAACTGCTTCCTTTGCGAGCTCTTACTGCTCCTGCCAGAATTAGTCTGTGTATCCATTTCCTATGAGCCATGTCTGTGTTAGAGGAACACCAGCCAGAATCTTGTCAGCGGAACTCGCTGCTTGCTGTCTAAGTGCTGCTGCTGCTGCTTCAGCCACTGAGCAGAATATTTTGATTCCAAGGATAAGATTTATAGCATCTCAAGTTAGTAAATAATGAAAAAGTCATAGCGTATACAAATCACACTTGCAGGGCTTAAAAGTCTCTAACAGTTTTACTTGTTTTTTTTCCTTCAAAGGTTTCAACAGCAAAAGCTCTGTTCGAAAGGCATAAAGATATCTCCAGCTTTGGCTGCAGGATTTGAGAAACATGCATTACAGTAAAAAAATTACAGCCTAAAATAGAAATCCTTAATCAGCAATTACTGTGAAGCAATGTAAATACTGGTATATTTACAGATGAAAGGAGGTCACACAACTCAGCCAAAATACACCATTTTCAGAAAATCACAATTCTAATTTAGTTTGTAATTTTAAAAAAAATCCTCTAAATTTACAGTCAGATTATAGGCAACTAGGGTACACTGCCTTCTCCAGTAAAATATGTACTTCCACATAAATCAAGTTTATAGTTTGCACTGTGCTGTAAATGTGTTAAGTCTGTTCCTTTTAAAAGTGTATTAACAATTTTCAAAAGGAGATAGAAGATGCCATTTATAAAGCACGTGCTTCCAAAATCCTCCTGAGGGCAAATGACACAAGGAAAGGGCCAGCAGGAGGTAACACTTTCATCACTCTCTCTGACACAAGGGACCAGGACAGAATTTTGAGATCAGTCCATAGGAGAAAGGACCTACTGCAGGAGAGAATCAGGGATGGAAAACAGCTCACATGAAAACAATATTTCTTCTTTGCTCAGTGTAGCTCATAGG
This sequence comes from Merops nubicus, assembly GCF_000691845.1. Taxonomy (NCBI): domain Eukaryota; kingdom Metazoa; phylum Chordata; class Aves; order Coraciiformes; family Meropidae; genus Merops; species Merops nubicus. The sequence goes on from NW_008588551.1 coordinate 1,837, forward strand.
AGTTTGTAGCCTCAAATTCAGTTGTGAATTTCAGGATTAGACATCTCAGGATTTCAAAACATCCAATTTATGCTGGCATTGAATAAAGTCAGAAACTTCCTTGATACATGATTTGGTTCAAAACTGAACCCTAGAAGAATCATCTAAAAGGATAATGAACTTCTGTTAATCTTTCAGTGGAATTAAGTCAGAAAAGTGGTTCCTATAAAAATGGAAACTAGACTTTCACACCACACAACCACACTAATCCTACACTCCAAAGCCAGTAAGATGTCACAGTTTGCAGCCACTTAAGCTGGTCTGAAAGTTGAGATGTTGCTTTACAAATGACAGAGGTGAGCAAGGTGAACAATCCTCCCTAGGAAACAGTATTTACATGGGTATCTAATTTCACCTATTCAGTTGCTGAAAATGGTTTTGGTTGGTTTTGGTTGGTCAGGTATTTTTTAAATCAAGACCACTGTTTCATGACCAAAACTCAAAGCTTTCCTGTTGCAGTTTGTTTAATCATCTCCACTTTATTCTGTAGGGTCTTTTGGGATTTGTAAACGTAAAGATGTTCTTAAGTTTAAAGAAAAAAAAAGAAACATGAGAAACTCTGAAAATATTCCTCTCTTACACACTGATTATCTGTTTACAGTAAAAATACTTAAAAATACAAAACAAACTTGAAAATCCCACATCCCTAATACACTGGAAAATATGCAGTCAAATTCACAAGACATTAAGCTTTTCTTTGTAGATATAAAAGCCATAGCAATTCCAAACTACATTTTTCAAACAGCAGGTATCAAAAAAAGAAAAAAAAAAAAAAACAAACCTGTTGTGTAACTGTCAGAGAACAAATAACCCAAATAATTCTTCTGCTGATACCTTTCCTAAACCAACTAAGTGAAAACCTCCACACATTTTGAGTAGTTTTATAGCTACAAACAGGAAGACAAAATGCAGAATATAAAATTAGAGATGATTCATTAAATATTAATGGCCATAGCTAAACCAACCACTATGAGTTCAATTTTGTTAAAAAAAAAAAAAAAGAAGAAAGAAAAAAAAAAAGAATGAACATGTTATTCTAATTTAAATATGAAAGCCTGGAATATTATAAGATACAACTTCTAAAAAATGAGCTAGCTATACAAGCTTATATTACTTTTTATCAAGTCTTCAGAGATGTAGGTACTAGTTTTAATTTGGAAATCTAACCTTCAAATGGCAGCTTAAACCCATGTCAGATCTTACATCTTGCTTTTTGGCCCGGCGCTTTTTTATGTGCAAAATGAAATGTTACTGCAAATGTGGTTACTGAATTCTTTTTATTGTACATCTAAATTAGAAGCTCAAAAGAATTCTGTGACATAAATTTCAGAGGCATTGTTACTACAGAAAAAGCTCAAAAAAAACAACATAGGGAGAAAGCGACTGCCTTTCTGATGATGGGTTTAACAGAAGTGGGATGAGAACAATGAAGTGGAAAGCCAAGTAGGCAGGAACTAAAAATAATCTCTATGAAAAAATTGGAAATTTACTAGTTGGAAATGACTGAAGCAATGAACTGATGCCAGATTAACTGTACACTACCACTGATTTGAGGCTGTGAAAGGAAAACTGCTATCCTAACAAATGGGAACAGGAGAGGTGCTGCTAAAAAGAGGGAGGCAACCATAAACATCAGTGCTCAATGCCACTGCAAGACAGTTAAAATTCAGATTATACCTTTTTAAGCCTCTGGGGAGGAAAGAAGTAACAACAAATGCACTGCAAGTATACATTCTGAAGTAATGTTGGAAAAAATACCTTTTTTCTTTAGTGTGGCAAACTAAAGGCTAAGAAAGAATATGAGTATATTCATAATTTCACAGATTCACAGAGATTCACAGAATGTTAGGGGTTGGAAGGGACCTCAAAAGATTGTCTAGACGAGCCCCCCTGCCAGAGCAGGGTCACCTAGAGGACATCACCCAGGAACACATCCAGGTGGGCCTTGAAAGTCTCCAGAGATGGCGACTCCACCACCCCCCTGGGCAGCCCCTTCCAGGGCTCTGTTAGTCTCATGGTAAAGAAGTTCTTCCTTATCTTCAGGCTGAACCTCTTGTTCACCAGCTTGTGGCCATTGCCCCTGGTCCTGTCCCCAGACACCACTGAGCAGAGCCTGGCCCCATCTTCCTGACACCCACCCTTTAGATATTTATAAGCACCAATAAGATCTCCCCTCAGCCTCCTCTTCTCCAAGCTAAACACCCCCAGCTCCCTGAGCCTTTCCTCACACAACAGCTGCTCCAGGCCCTTCATCATCTTAGCAGCC
>NW_008588552.1:0-1481 GCF_000691845.1 Merops nubicus
CCGGTGCTGGTACCAGTCGCGGTTCTCCTCCAGGGTCTCCAGGATCTCCTGGGCGTCGGGGTGCACCAGGTCCGCCCACGTCTCCCACAGGGGGTGCACGATGTAGTCGATGAAGCCCACCTAGGAGAGGGTCAAGGGGGTGAGACCCCAACCCCCAACCCCCCCCCAAAAAAAGAGGGGACCAAGGGTGTCCCCATCGTCCTCAGGGCTTCAACTCCATGGGGACATCCAACTGGGGACATCAGGGTGGCATCAAGGAGCCCCAACCCCATGGGACATCCAGTTGGGGACATCGTGGTGGTCACCAAGAGCCCTCATCTCCATGGGATGCTGGTGGCCATCATGGTGGCATCAAGGAGCCCCAACCCCATGGGACACCCAACTGGGGACATCATGGTGGCCACCAAGAGCCCCCATCTCCATGGGATGCTTGTGGCCATCATGGTGGCACTGTACTTATGGGATACCCAGTTGGGGACATGGTGGCACCAAGGAGCCCCAACCCCATGGGACATTCAACTGGGGACATCGTGGTGGCATCAAGGAGCCCCAACCCCATGGGACACCCAACTGGGGACATCATGGTGGCCACCAAGAGCCCCCATCTCCATGGGATGCTTGTGGCCATCATGGTGGCACTGTACTTATGGGATACCCAGTTGGGGACATGGTGGCACCAAGGAGCCCCAACCCCATGGGACATTCAACTGGGGACATCGTGGTGGCATCAAGGAGCCCCAACCCCATGGGACACCCAACTGGGGACATCATGGTGGCCACCAAGAGCCCCCATCTCCATGGGATGCTTGTGGCCATCATGGTGGCACTGTACTTATGGGATACCCAGTTGGGGACATGGTGGCACCAAGGAGCCCCAACCCCATGGGACATTCAACTGGGGACATCGTGGTGGCATCAAGGAGCCCCAACCCCATGGGACACCCAACTGGGGACATCATGGTGGCCACCAAGAGCCCCCATCTCCATGGGATGCTTGTGGCCATCATGGTGGCACTGTACTTATGGGATACCCAGTTGGGGACATGGTGGCACCAAGGAGCCCCAACCCCATGGGACATTCAACTGGGGACATCGTGGTGGCATCAAGGAGCCCCAACCCCATGGGACACCCAACTGGGGACATCATGGTGCCCACCAAGAACCCTCATCCCCTCACAACCTCCCCATCCCCAGGAGCCACCTTCTTGGTGGACCACCCAGAACCCCTCCTCCCTGGTTCCTCCTCTTCCTCCCCACCCCCTTGGTGTCACCTGGGACTTCTCCACGGAGGCGGTGTGCTTGTCACACATGGGGCTGATCTCCATGCCCCGTTCCCTCTCCCGGTCTCCTTGCCGGAAGAACTCCTCCATGATGCGTTCCGTCCACTGCCTGTAGAGCTCCAAGGGCTTCGTTGGGTTGCTCAGGTCGGCGCAGTGGACCATGTTCCTCAGAACCTACCCCAGAATCAACCCCCAGAACTT
>NW_008588553.1:0-2940 GCF_000691845.1 Merops nubicus
ATATATTAAAATTAATATAAAATAAAAATAAAACCACTTCAGTGGCCAGGATGTAACTGCAGGAGGAACCCCCACAGGTTTCCTAGTGGTGCTGCTAGGGGAAGGGTGGACAAGGGCACAGCTTGCTCTGCTTTCATTCCACACCTGGGGACTAGAGACAAGAGTGTACTGGGTGACAGCAGTCTGGGGAGAGGGAGGGACAGCCCTAGGCAGGGAGGGTGGCCTTAGGTTGGCCACTGTTTGAGAGGTGGCTGACAGTGCTCTGAGGGTTAGGTGGCTGACAGTGCTCTGAGGATTTAAGATGATCTGTACCCCTGTCAACAACAAGTGACTGGAGAAGGAGGGCAGAAATGTTCCCTTCCTCTGATGGGCTTCATGCACTCTCTGAGAGGGTGGACGTGTTTGGAGGTGTGGCCAGGTAATGTTTTTCTGAGCAGGCTCCCTGTGGGCAAACATGGGCATTGCTGATTGCCCAGCATGATTTGGTGTTTATTCTGTGCCTGGTTTAGGTAAGCTGCTGTGTCTTGGACATTATTTCCAGCTCTTAGCAGTCGGGAAGTCAAATATTCTGCCACTGCATTAGTTAGTCATTAACTGCTTATCAGAGTTACTGCCAAATGCTGCTGTGGTAAGCTCTCACAGTGTGCTCTGTGGCTGGGGCTGACTGGCCAGGCTGGGGAAGGTCTCCAGGTTAGGACCTGCTGGGCTATGTTTGTGTTCCACTTGCTTGTATCATCAGTTCAGCGTGTTTTCCTGTGCACTCCACCAAACCAGGAACTAGCACAAGCAAATGGCAGCAGCTTCTGAACTCCCCCTGCCTTCCCATCAGATAGGAAGTGGTAGCAAATCTGGTCTACTTTTATTCCACCGTCTGCAAACCTTGTGCCCCCTGGAACTGCCACTGCAGAGACTTAGGAGAGGCAGCAGTGCACAGTCCTGTGCTGACAGCAGGACAGCCAGCTTAAGGGGAGAGCTTCAGTGGCAGCATGCTCAGGAGGACAGGCTGGGCCCACTACAGTCACTGGGCATTTCCTCCAACCCCTGTTACTCTTGGGTCCAAGGATGGGCCCTCCCTACTAGAGGTTGCCCATGTCTCCCCCTGGGGAGTCAGGGCAGCTCATCTTCAGACAGTGGAGGTTAGGAGAGATGAGTCCTGCAGTTTAAGAGCCTCTTGCTGGGTGCTTTCAGAAGCAGCCCAGCCTGCAGTGCACTGTGCTGTGGTGGGGGCAGGCAGATGGGCTCAGGGATGTGCATCCCACAGTGGAAGAAATACAGCAAAATCATTATGGACTACTCACAAGAGCTATAACTGGGGAATCTGTATCACTGTTATTATTATTATAATATTATAATAAAATAAAATGGAATGAACAACTTTTGTCTCCTAAATGAGAGGGAATAAAATGGAATGGCACACAACTTTTGTCTCCTAAATGAGAGGGAACTCCTGTCAGTATTGGTTTTTTCCTAAGATGTTTTAATAACCAGTAGGAAGATTAAAGGAAGGTGTAGCTGCAATACACTTCTCAGGTTTGTTTCTCTTCTACCTTGAGTGTTTTCTTAAAATGGGCTTTACCAGAAACTACCTTAGAGGAAGTGTCTTAATGACTCAGTTTTTGTGCCTATCTTTCCACTAAGTTAGCTGAAAACGTGGAGGTCAGGTGGAGGTTATGTTGTGGTGAAATGTTCTCTGCAGAGCTTTTTAACTGGTGTATGCCTCCAGCATACAACAGTCAAGTGACCTGGCTTTCAAAACAGGTGCTGTGGGATTTGTTGCAGGAGCTCAAGGCTTTCTCTGGTGGATGAACTGCTGGGTCATCCACAAAAGGCAGCACAAATGAGCCGAGAAGGTTGAAATTACAAACAAGATTGAATAATAACAAACTTGCCTGATGCAAACCAGAGAGGAAGAAAACCTGTTTGGTCCACCCAAAACAACATGTGGTGGCTCTGAAATCCAGGCAAACCAAAGTATCTTCCACTGCACCACCTGTTTACATAAAACAGGAAGCTTTCTGGGTTTTTTTTCAGTTTAACAATTATTTTGTCAGGAAGCAAGGACAATTCACAATGAACTAGGTAATTTCCATTATTCTTCATGAAAGTAACAGCCCTGTGTCTCTCAATTTATTTTTTTTTTAAAGGCCCAATTAAAAAAAGTCAACATTTTGGGGTATTGCACTGGAAAAGCACTTGGTAAATTGCTAGCAGAGACTTCTGAAAGAGTCTGTGTTTGCATCTCTTTCTGTTCCTAGTATGTACAGTTCAGGTTGGACACAGGAATTAAGTTTCTGATCTCAAGTCCCCAGTGACTTCTAGAGTGTTTCATTAGATCCCCCATCCTGCCAGTGGCTCTGTCTGTTGCTCAAGTAATTACTATACTTATATTGTATTTGATGCTTGGAATTTTGGAATAGAAACCAGGTAATTTTGAAGCACTTTGCTGCATTTTCTGTCCATGCACCAAAACTTAATTTGTGGTAGTGTTTTGTGCTATTTGCTTTGTTTTGCCTTAGCCCCAGTAAAAAGAAAGCAGTGAGGTTTCCTGCTTGTCCCCCTTTTTCCACTGTTTTAAACTGAGACATTCAAATCCAAACATTTTATGGCATACCTAATGCTGTCTATCTGGTTTTGACATGCTAGTTGGCATTTGTGTCTGGTAATGATGTGCCTGAAGGTATCTAAATATTTCCCTTCATTTCAGGACATACTTGCCTACATGTTTTTACATATTTTTTGGCTAAGCTGCTGTAGAACTTTTTTTCTATATGTTTTTTTTTATTATGCAAGCTTGAACTGCAGCTGAACTTCTCTAAGCTGTGAGAAAATTCAGATCCAAATCCCCTTAAGAACAGTTCCCTACTTCATCTGATCAATGTAGTGATCTTTGTTCCTTAAATTTCAGACTTGGCAATCTTAAGGGTCTTTTCTAACCTAAAT
>NW_008588554.1:0-28827 GCF_000691845.1 Merops nubicus
CAAGGCTGTCTTTGAGACAGACATTCACGGCTCGGTCCTTCACAACACCACAGTATAAAATAAAGCCAAATATATGTCATAGATGAGTAGCATGCCAAGATCAACTACAGCCTAGCTATTATGTTTACAAATTCTAACCTATTTGCTAAAACTTCCAAGTAAAATTACAGTCTCTACAAGGGGAACATTTGAGCAGTCTACTGCGATTAAGTGCTCAGTATCTGACCTTTTAAACACCTAATCTTGTTATACCTAAGAGAGGAATAAAATATATCACAAAATTATTGCAAGAAATAATTTCAAATTTTAGGGGCGGACCTCACAATTCTCTTATTTTTTTCTCACTGTCCTAAAGCAAATAAAATTTAGTCTTCATGATAGATAAAGATGAACAAAAAAAGTCAAGTCTGGATCAGACTTTTATTTATGATCTTGTAAAATCAGAAGTGTGCACACGCATGATTTTTTTCTGGACTCCTTTCAAAATGAACAAATGACAGACGAAAGATCACACTGAGGACCTAAGGAAATACACACAAACCCCAGGTTTATCTAAAGAAGCATGCACTTCTGGAGGAAGAAGTTGATGGTATGAATTTTGTATCAGATCTTTACTTCATATGCAGTGCTACATGAAATATTACTGTCCTGATCACTGCTGCTTTAAGAAGTCTTTTGTTGTTCTTTTGTATGGAATAACCTCGTTGAGAAAATATTGTTTCCATATGTTATAAAACAGATTTCATTCCATCTTTATTGTGTATGTTTCCAGCCATTAGCTGGTACTCCAGAAAATGCTCGACAAAGTCAGATTTTTGTAAGCAGTGTATAAACTACTGTGTTGAAAACACCTGCACTTGTTAACAACAGTGTTTAGATTAAAAATAAGACCTAACGAAAAGTAATTTCTTTATCCTTTAATTTCTGCAGGAAAAAAAGCGCAATAATTAATGTTACCAACCAAGAAGCTTACTGACAATTGAACATTTAGTTTCCACCTAAGTGGTAGAAAGCTAATCTTCTAATGCAGAACAGATAATCATCATTTAAGACTTCACTGGATACTTCCCCTCATGGATTCTTCTAATCTGCAGACAAAAACTCCTGAAGATCCTTTCAGTGCACTCAACTAAGCCAGTATCAGAGACAATCTCAAAAAGCTTGATGAGTGTGTCACTTGTTGCCATTTGGCCTCCATTCGCTGCAGACTGTGGTCAGTGCTCCGTATCGTTATCCTCTAAAAATAGATGATATAGCAGCAAAATGATGACAGGCATCAGCACATAGCAGATAAGTAACTTCTCTCTTGGGGCTTCTTTGCTTCAGATACTGTATTGGACTCTCATCTCTACTTCAATACACTGAAGTACAAATAGTCAGAAACACTTTTGAAATACTTTTCATTCCTACTGAATGAATGATGTTTAGATCTAAAACTATTTTTCCTCCTACTCTTCTGAAGAGGATTGGATTATTCGTCATCCTGATCTTACCATAAAAATTATTAAGAGCTATTTTCATGGTGCTTTAAGCCAAATACATTGTTTTATTAAAATTCTCTAGCTAAAAAAGATTATGGTTTGAAGCCCTAATTCAGGAAAACATTTCCTTTTTTAAAGAGTATATAAGTGCCTATGCTTCTAAACTAGAGCTGAATTTTAATCTGCTTTTTTAAGCAGATTTTTTAGCTGTTTCTGAACCAACAGCTAAAAAAAAAACCTCACACAATTCATCTTGCATTCAAAGCAGAAAATTATGCATTAGTAATAGTAAAGAGAATAAAGTAGGAAAAACTCCTGAAAGTTGGCATTCAAAAGGGATTTGAAAGCAGGGAGAAGGAAAGGACACTTTGTAGGAAAAACCAAAATCACAAGGAAGGAATTATTAAATCAAGTGAGGAAATAAAGGGGACTTAAGGAAAAAGAGAAACTGATCTCATTTACTTTTTCACTTGTTCTGCTGTGGCAATTATATTCTAGCAAGAGCATGGGAAGAACAGGCCTACGATACCTGAACAAAAACTCCAACTATATCTGGAATAAAGCTTCTTCTTGTGGGATCCAGGGACAACCCACAAGGTATAACCTTCTGCTGAGGGACACCAAAGTTCCTCATGGCAAAAGATCTTCTTGGGACCTTAGTGCTCACTACACTGCAAATTGCAAATTTACTTCCCCATTCTTTACCATTACTGCAAGAACAGAGTGTCTGATTTCCATTTTCTAATCAAAACTATAAATTTGCCAATACCACCAGCACAGTGAGAAAGAAAAATTAAATGTCCCTATTAAAAGCAATAATGAAATAACCTTTCTTCTGGAACTCTCAAGTGGCTTAGATGCTCTCTCAGAGCACCACATTCTTTGCTCATACCTTGACAATCTTCAAAAGAAAATAAAAAAAGATACAGCACTGCAAAACTGTCCCCTCTTGCACACAATACGTACAATGGTTTCCCTGCTGCTGTCTTCACATTGTCTCAGAAGAATCAGGATGGCAGGACATCCAGCAAGAATGTATGTGTTCATTTCTGAAATTAGTTCCTACTTACTGATCTATTGCCTTGCAAAACGAGACTTCTTCAGTGATGCCGACCAAATTATGGTGAGTGACAGAAAGGAAGACTGAACTACACACAGTCAATCCATGCAAGTTTCAGTAAAGTGAAAAAACTTGGAGAACTGATGAAAGCACTTTAAACCTGGAGAATTATGGAGTACTGCAGCAAAGAACATACAGGGAGTACCTCTAAAATTGTCACAGCCTTCTATTAAAAAAGAAAAAGCCAGAGAGTACAGTGCTTATGCCAGTAATAACTGGCTTACGTCCTGTGACCTGCTATGACATAGATGGAGGGAATCTGATGTCCAGGAATCGATTCACAACATTCTGAATTTCTTAGCAAAGGAATTTTCTTCCATATGGATTTTACAGAGCTTTACCAAAACAGCTGCTATCCAACATGAAATGGTTTTGCTCCTTCTATTAAGCATGATTTAAATGATTCATTCAATTATTACTTTTGTATTCAAAGATGGCTTATTTTCATGCAGATTTACGTCCCGTTATGCAGAGAGGACACTCTTAATTGTGCTGAAAGAACTGCAAATTTAATTAAAGTTTGCTCTTCCAAGCATAAAATAGATGAAAGAAAATGCTGACAACAGTAAAATAAATATTCAACTACTTAATTTAACTCAACATTTATTTTTAATCCAAACATCAAAATAACCTTGTTTCTAATTACAATTTCATGACAACATGTCTCGAAGACACATTTGTCTCTATTCTTCTCCAATCTGTTCAGCAGAAACACACTGGCTTATTTATAAAACTGTTGATTAATAAATCTGTTCCAGCTGCATTACTGTATGTTGCAAAGAGCCCAGATTAATGTATGTAAAAAACCATCATCAATTTAAAAACCTGAAGTCTTGACACTGCAAAAGCAGAAATCCCAAATACATTACAGTGCAACTATACACCGAAATCTTAACAAAGGAAAAATAAGGGGCAAACACAGGTAGTTCAGTCCAGGGCTCTGTGGCAATTTATAGCAGACGGTATGATCAACTAAATGCTTACAGTAAGATAATACCCAAATCAAAGAACTCCGAGTATCAAAGACTCAACCATGTGTTGTAAAACATGGCAAGAAGCAAATCCTCAGTTTCAGAAAAAGTTACACCCAAGTGAGATACGAAGAAAGAACCTGGCCTGGATCTACTGAAAGTAATTTGAAAATCTACAACTAAGTTTTGTCATTTAATTTAATTTTAATTTTATAAGAAATCATTTTGATAATTTATAGCTAACAGCAGGGGAAGGAGTAAGGCAGCCAGGTGAATTTCCTTATATCCTTACATTCAGACCCAGTAAGTGTGGCTCTGAGAAAAAAAAAGGAGGCCTAAGAAGAAAGAACATTAACTTAACTCTTTATGGTATTTAGCAGCATTAGTTATGCACAAACAAAATTTTCAAAGGCATTGCATACCCTTTCACCAAAAGATTTTGGGAAACAGAACTGTTTCACCAGCCTAACAAATATCCCAATAATCAGAAAATTTGGAGGAAAAAAGGATTTTATTACATAATCGTAGTAATATTTTTTTTTTTGTAATTTCAGAAAGAATTGCCTTGCACTCTCTCTGGTTATTTTCCTTTCTACTCTAAGCAACAGATTCTTCTTTTCAGGAGGTAAAATACTTCAATGGCATTATTATTATTTACATCTGACTGACAACGTCCAGCCATGAACTGATTTTAGCGCTGTCACCACCACTTCTAGAGGATGCAAGTCACAGCATGTTTCTGATTTCAAAGCCATGAGCCCAGCTGCAACATCAAGACTAAGGATCACAAGTCTCACCCAAAGCCACCCACCAAGACCACCGATTTCTTACCAAACCGTGTTCACTTCTCGTTTTAATTGCTTCTTGTCAATATACTTGAGCAAAGGAAATGGCTAGATGCAAAATGTGAATGCTGCAAACCTCATCCCTCTAAATAACTGCCAGCAACCAGACCGTGAAAAGCAGGAAAAGTTTATTTTTGCAACAAAACCCAGAATGAAATATGGAAAGGGAGTTTTCCTGCCAAGTGATATCTTCACCATGCATTGAGAGCAATCTGTGTGGCAATGGCCTATCTTCACTGTGGGACAAGGATTCATCCCTGATGTCACTACATTTAAATGTAATTACGTGTGATGTATACTTTCATGTTTTCCTTTTATTTTTTTCCCTGTATCAGCTATATTATTAAGAAAATTCCAAACAAACTCATCTGAAAAGAAAATTTCAATAGAGCAAATGAGGAAATAAGTCAGTAAGAGAGATTATTAAACTCTTTCACACATAAGAAGCAATCAAGAAGGGGAATAGCAAGGAGTAAGTATGTTTCAGAAAGGAATCAAACTAGAACCCTTCACAACAAAAGCAATGAACTGAACAACAGCAACTCTTCCCTTGGTAGAAGAAAACCCTACTTGGATCTAGTACCAAGTACATTAATCATTTTATATAAACACCTTTAGAATATTTCTGATCAGCTTTCAGCACATTTTCCACTTTGCAGATATAATTACTAAAGCTGCAGATATACAGATCAATACAGCAATGTCATGAGGAGGCTGGAAAGGTTTGTATACTGACCTGGAAATGAGTATTTTTTTATTCAAAGAATATAAATCCACAACACACAGCTAAGGTATAATCAGTTAGCAACACAAAACAATAAGTAAATTACTATACTGTAGGATAAAGTGATAAACAAAAGTAATCTTTTCTCATTTCTTACCATTAACTTCTGATATTAAGATCATGGGTATTAATGGGTATTAACTGGTATTTGTAAATTTTACTGTTCCAAAATAAAATTTAAAAAACTAAACCTGAACTTGCCTGAATAGCCATTCTGTCACAAAGAACAGTTCATATTTTAATAGTACTTTTTATATCAACACCAATATGCAGAGAGGAAATTCGTAAGGCCATTGTTTGTGTTCAAAGATTTCTTTTAGAAAACTCTATATCCTATTAATGAATGAAACTTTTTGACAACATAATAGCCTACAAAATCCTTAAATACTATGAGAAAGAATACACTGCATTATGTAGCCCAAAAGACTTTCAGACTATCTCATTTCAGAGTACTGAAGCCAACAATCAAACATGAATCCACCTAGGTTTTTAACATAGTCCATGAATGACATGCATGGCTATTTAGAGCAGAAGGAATACCAACAGAGAGGCTTTCACATCATCAGCTGGTAACAGAACAGTATATGGGATACAAAACGTCTACTACAAACACTGCCATGACACTTCAGAGGAGCCACAGCAATTTACCTCAGCTGAGAACCTTGCAGCACTTCTGCACACTCTTTATAACTAGATACTTCACCATCACTGCATTCAGAGGGTTTGGGGAAGAGAAGTCAAGTCCACGATCATATCATATTATGTGCAATCACAGATGAAACATACAAAACAACAAAGGTTCCAGAATTTTAATTGAGAGGCTCTTTGATTATGAGTAGTTGGCTTACCTGTTTAACATCATATGCAAGAAGAACAAATCTTAAGTCTGGTGAAACGGAGTATCTTGATGCTTTGAATGTTACCTAAAATGAAGTAACAATAAAAGTGAGCTTGCAATGAGAAGGATAATTTTTTCCACGTTTTCTTATAGTTAAGAATTTCCCATTCATAAGACAGACCTGGCTTAGAACACCTATATAATTTTCACAAAAGAAGGACTCAATTCTTAGTCTAATTTGCTGCTATCGATACAACAGTAAGAGATGAATCTGGCTTCAATATTAAATACCAGATAAGAAGCTGATGAGGTTTTTATCATGATTGCAAGCACTAAGCTCAAAGATAACAACTCCAACCAATTTACAGAGGATAAAGGAAGACACTTTGGTTGGTGTTTACTTCAGTAATGGTTATAATGGAGATGCATCACTAGGTTAGGCTTAAAGATAACATACAAGGAAAAAGTACAGGTGTGCACTATGTCTTTGTTGCTTTTCTTTTAAGGCTACATACATAAATATTTTGCAAGACAACCTGCATTAAAGAAAAACTCTTACCTACAAGAAAGAAAATGCTTAGCCGAGAGCAAAGTAACACATAAGTTAGCATTAGAAAATAAATATATCTTTACATCTATCCAAGACTACACAACACCCAATTGAATACAAGGCTGTAATTTAATCGGGGGGTAATGCTGATGTCAGAATTTAATGCATCTAATGTATACAGAAGATAAGAACGTGCTTTAAAGGACACTGAAAGAAATAATTTTAAATTAATCTCAAAGCATCTATTTGTAGAATGAAAAGGGAGAATAAACGAAAAATGCACACAATAGAAAAAAATAGGATAGAAAAAAATAACAAGACCACAAAGGTACAAGATGAAAGAAAACAAACAAATAGCTATGCAGAACAAGGTCTATCCAATATTGAAATGAAGTCTTTCTTTCTTTTACTTCTTAAGCATCCTGTGCTGTTTAGCCTAATCCTACTGCTAAACTAATGAATCCAACAGGGGTTTAAGATAGACAAACCAGAAGTCACAAACTAATCATTCAGAGTAGCTAAGGAGTTATTCCTGAAGAAAAAAAATAAAGAATAAAAAAGGGGGGAGGGGAGGAACAACAAAAAAACCAACAAACCAAGCAAAAGCAAATATTCCAATAAACTCAGAAGATGCTGTGTTTTGATATATAGATTAAACTCAGGTTCCTAAGTAACATAATTAGAAACAAGCTATCCAAAGAAATCAAACTGAAAAAATCAGTTTTGGAAGATAAAACTGTGTCTTAGTTTGATGCAAGAGCATGACAGAATCAAAAATTAGAAGATAAACCTGCTGTCCCAAGGAAAAAAGAGATTAAAAAATACTTAAAAAAAAAAAGAGATTAAAAAAATTAATAAAAGCATCCTTACATAGCTACAAAGCATTCAGAACAGGTTTCTGCTGTACCTAAACTAGCTCTTTACATGTTATCCATCTGTAAGCAGAAACCATGTGAATGCTAACCTATGAGTAACATTCCTTTTCTTGGCACGTCACTGGAACCATTTTCAGATGTGCAAGTCATCTGCCTTCTAGCAGCTTATTAATTATTGTCCCACTACCTCAGTCTTCAGCAATATATAACCCAGGCAGCTTTCTAAATTTATTCTCGGGGAGTGTGGTGCTCATCTTTCCATGCCTTTAGTACAAATCCTCAGTCAGTGATCATATCACCACCAAAGTAATGATGTACTTCATGCAGACACCTGAGCAGCTCAGCTGCAAACTGTTGGCAGTTGGAGGCAGCACCAGCGAGAGCTATTCCCGTGTTCTACCTTGGAGTATAGAGTCTTGTGGATTTGGGATTTAAAATCATTTGAATCCTACTGAGGATGACCTTGTTCATTCAGTTTGCACTCAACTGCAAAGTGCTGTTTGCCTCCAGAAATGCCTCAGACACATGGAGTGCATACAGTGCAAACCAGCTAGATTATCTTGGCTGTAGGTAATATTTTCGGCAAAATAGTTTTCTTTTTGTTGGTATAATGGCATTATTGTTAAAAGGAACATAAAGCCAGTTCATACTTTTTAATGTCTTACTTAAGAAACTAGAAAAAAAAAAAGTGTTGATAGCCAAAGCTGATAACAATGCTGATGTCTTTAAATTACCATAAAAACATAATTAGCCCATTTTTTAAAGTTGGATTTACAATCCAGCATTTAAGGAAATATATGTTCAATTCTAATGGAATTTCAGAGAAATTAAAGTGACTTAAAGTCACTTAAAGTGATTTATATTTCCTTAGAGTTCTGATTTGTTTGGGTTTTTATTTGTTTTTTTATAAGGACAAGCACAATTTTGGTAATAAATTCAGAAACTGTATACTTGTATGCAGAGAAAAATCCTTCTAGTTTAACAACAGGAAAAAAAAAAATCATCACCTGACTCATTCCTCCTGCCTAACATGGCAAGGAAGCTCACAATCTGTGAGTTCCCTAAAACAAAAGACAGCTTTTGGGTTTTCCCCCATCACCATGCCTAAGGTATTTCATCAACCAACAGATGACTGACTCTATGACTGAGGAGATAGATCAGCTGCTGATGGGCTTAAAAGTTTCAGTCCTTGCTGTAGGAGAGACGTATGCCGCTCAGGCTCCTGGGAGGCTGTCTACAGGGAGTAGATGTATTTATTCATTAAAAATAAGTTTGTGAAGACAGATCCCAAGGGTGTGTTCTCTTCTAATGAGAACATATTTTTGAGTTTTCAAGAAATTGTTGGAAAATATCATACTGAAAATATTGGGAATTAAAAACCCTTGGGTGTCTCATTATCAAAAATCTGGAGGATGCTTGTTCCACTATCTTGTTTGTGTAGATGCAAATTTTCAAGCTTCTTGCTTTGTCAGGAGCTATTTAGCCTTTGTGCAGGAAGAGAGACCTAAATGCTGCCCCTTATGACTATGCCTCTAAGGTTTAGCTGTGCTTGGTCTCTAAGAAATGTAGCTGTGGCCAAGTAATCTCTGAAAGAGGGAGAAATCCAGCTGGCTGATGAAGCCCAGTGCCTGGGTGCAGAAGCCAGGCTGGCTCCCTCAGCAGCACTGCACAGGATCAGCTGGCCAGGAGCCT
This sequence comes from Merops nubicus, assembly GCF_000691845.1. NCBI lineage: Eukaryota > Metazoa > Chordata > Aves > Coraciiformes > Meropidae > Merops > Merops nubicus. Next base: position 9,157 of record NW_008588554.1, read on the forward strand.
GGGCTCATTCAGCACAGTGCTGCCCTGTGCACCCCATACACACCCCGACCGCTTTCCAAACTACAGCAGAAGAAAGGTAGGAGAGAAGGGTAAGGGAAGGTAATTTCCTTATTTCCCTAATATGTGTTGGCTCTACCCAGCCACATCAAAACTTAAAATCCCTATGAAAACCTTCAGCTGTATGCAACTAGAAAACACTTGGACAAGAAAAATTGCCAGAATCCCTAAATTAGTTACACTTCACACTGTTGCATAATGCTGAGCCAAAAAAAAATATATTTTTAAGCACCTGTACACTTTATTTCCTTCTTTATTCTCAAATCTGTCACCCATTTTTCCTTTATTGCTGAATTTGACATCATTTCACTTTCTCAGACATGAAAGATTGATCTTATATCTGCTCTTGCATTCCTCACCCAACCAAAACCACCAACTGTATAATTATGTCTAACCATATTAAATATTGCATTTCTAGGTTTCTTTGCAATACTTCATGGGAGAAGGTTTTTTTATACTTCTCCTGACAGTGATGCATGAGGTGACAATCTCACGGACAAGCAATGACTGCTAGTCCCACTGTCACCATAGACTGCAAGGCTAAAAGCCAAATGGAAGCAAGAGGACACTGTACATTTAATCTTTTGCCCTCCAACTTCCCAGCTTCCATCTCTCATCCACATTCCAATTGTGTTGCTAAACACACTTTTAAAAGGAAAGAAAAGAAGATGAGAACAGCTAGAGACAATAAGAATGAAATAAAAAGAAAAAGCAATTCTGCAACAAATAAATATGAGAGCCCTCCCTCTTCCCCCCCCCTCCATAATTGGCTTTTCTACTTTTCTATATAAATGATTAGAATGGGAAACAAAAATCTGATGAAAAAATATACTCTCAAGTTTGATTTCCTATTCAGTAGTTTGCATGGATGATATTTTCTTTTTCATTTTGCATTTTATCTGTGTTTTGCTGTTAACAGAAATGCCTGTTATGATTGTGTTTAAGAGAAGTTTTAGGCTGGGTTTAGGTTCTGCATCCTCAGCAAGGGCTTCTCTGTATCAGCTCCCTTTCATTTCATCTGTTTACCCAACGTCTGGTTCTGAGTTATAGATGTACTGGCTACTCCCTTCATCTTTGTTCTTTCACCTACTATAAAATTTTGGTTTTACTATTTTTGCAGATTTTAACTACTATAACATTTAACCCAATGCCTTATTCATAGCCTTTCAAAAATATCCTATAGAGCAGACAGTTGGAAGTTACCTATAGTATAGTCAAGCCCAGACCTGTAAGCACTTCATAGTACGCTTTTTTCATAGTTTCAGTTGGATAGTTTTAAATTAAACAATACATCACAGTTAAAAGCTATTACAGGAAATTTTCACTTTTGTGGAGTTTACTTTGTTGGTGGTCATGTTTTTTTTTTCCTTTAGTTTTACCCCTCCTTCTGTTTCAGTTTCTTGACTCTTCCCAGCAACTTACACTTTCCACATTCCTATTATTATCCTCCTCCAATTATTATTTAGTGCTCACTTTACACACATTTAGGCTTTTAAAAACTTTTGCCATTCATCCAGGATAAACTATTTCAAGACCTCTAGAACTTTACTTAAAAGCCTAGTGGCGATACTACTACTTAGGAAATTATAGCTGTCTATATCACATACCTGCATCTGTGTCAGAATTTTAACTTAATGGTGTATCTGAACCTTGATGTATGGGAGTTCATTGTCATTCAAAGGTATTCAGCTCAACTTATCAGATAGGCTTTGACCAAACAATGCATGAGAGGAATCAGATGGGACAGAACTGCACTGGCTGCAGAATGAGAAGGCGTTTGGTATGTAGCAGTTTCCTCAGGTGGTACCAACCATCAAGGGAACAATGGGATTTTTCTTCCATTACCACTGCTACACTGCTACTGTGACTGAGAGAAGATGGACCACGGGGAGGTTAACAGAGAGAACAGCTGAAAGTGGAGCCCAGCAGAAAACCAAACCGTGCAGCAGCAAAATCAGTGGGCCTCTGAGAAGAGAGTCAGGTTGTAATCAGGAAAATGCACAGTAATTAGTGTGTTGAAAAACTTGGGTTTCCAAGGTCACATTTCTTAATGTAGTATTTTTTCTGTCACCTGAGCATTTCATCTACATCCAAAAAATGCTGCTCTGCTATGTGTTGTAATTGTTAACACTCAGGTTTCCTACCCAGCCAGTCAAGCCTTAAAACATGATCTAAGCTGAACTCTATACTACGGATTGGGGCAATCCTGGGTGGTTCTCAAAAACACAACACAAATTCCTCAAATGGACCTGAAACTCCTCATGACCCAAGATACTTCCACACATAGGAGAATGTGATTGTAGAACATAAAAAAAGATATGAACAGACCTGTGCAGCTCACAGGAACCTCACATCATTGTCTCCCTAATAGAAAATAACCTCTAACCAGTAAATAACAGAATTTTCTCCCTCCATTCCCCATCTTTGACATAGCTAACCCTTAACTATTTTCTATACCAAAGAACGGCCTCATCAAGGCTATTATTTTAGAGATGCCACACAGAGCTACCCTAACCTGACAGTTAGGAGTACTGTCCCCTGCATTTTGCATGTTGAAATCTTTGTCACTTGGACAAAAACCAATGGCCACCACCAAAGCACAGTGACTGCAAACCCTTCCATTTGTCAGGCTTTCCCATTTCTGTTTACAGTGGTGCACTGCAGCAATAAACTCTAACCCCCTCTACTGAAAAAGGTTTTACTGAGGGGGTTATTTAACATTTAGAGGAGCAGGGGAGAGCAGAGATAATGTTACAATGTTCAAAACCAGCTATTTACAACACGGGTGGGTCATTAAAACGTCCAGTGTTGCAACAATTACTAATATTTATGTGGCTATATAATGCTGTTTAATGTATTTACCGTTATTCACACTTTCATTAATCTCTTACGCACAGCTCTTAAAACATAAGCATGTAAACTACTCTTACAATTAAATCTACATTAATCAGCAAAGGAACTATAAATGCATTAATATGCTGCATTGAGGTTCCTGTCAAAAGAGAAAGGGGATATGGTGGTGGGGAACACAAAACAAAGTAAAATATCAAAAAGAAGAGAACTATCAGCAAGAAGGGCTGTTTATGAACAACACTCCATACAACACCACAGAACAGTCCCTGCCAAAAACTCTGCTTGGACTAAAGCTCTCATCCTCTGCTTTTGGCTGCAAGGCCTTCACAGGGTTTTCACAGATGAGCTGCCACATCCTAATCATGATTCATGAGCCAAGACTACTCCTGCTCTGCTCACCCTTCTGATGCCATCCCCTAATTAGCAAGCAGCAAGAAGTCATCTTTCTCTCTCTACCCTTGTGTAAAAGACAGTCCACAGTAATAGGACAATACAACATACTCTGGAGAATACTCCCAGCAAGCCCATGCAAACAAGTTTGCAACTCAGTAATAATTTTTGCTGTGCAACAGGATGCAGTTGCCCCTTGAGCTTGAAAAGAGTTGTGGAAAGGCACCGAAGTCAAAGGGGAGAGCAAGTCAGGAGTTCCTGGGTTTTATAATAGCCCAGACTATACAGCTGGGGGAAGCTGTTACCAATACAAGACCCTATTCCAAACTGAAAACAATTACACGTGGGCTGTTGAGCACTGGAAACTAATCAATAGCCTATCTATCTGATGATCCAAAATATATCCCATCATCTACGCTTGAAAGGCTTAAGGAGTCACGCTAGATTAATTTCTGACCCAGGATCCCAGATAGAGTGTTTTTTAGGGTGTATGTGTGGTATCTGAATAATTTTGCATACACCCACCACAAAAGCAGTGGAACTGAAGGCTAACAAGTAACAGTCTTACCGCTTACGTAAGTGGAGCTTTTCTTTAGAGGGAGAAATGAAGGCAAAATTTCTGAAGTTTTGTTTTCAGAGGATTCAACAGTACCATAACAGAAGACACAGTCCCTACACACGTTTTCTCTCATCTCCGTTTGCTTTTTTTCATTTTGGTTTGGGTTTAAGGACTGTAGAACAGACTAGAGACCCTGAACTAGACTCATGGTAAGGGACCAGATGGACAACCTCCCATGAGCAAAAGAATCCACGTGGTCCTCCATGCTCTACGCTCCAGCTCAGCCAAATCTTGTGGCTGGGTTGTGTGTGAACTGGTAACCTGCTCTTAGTGACTTTATGTAATAGCTGATTGTGAAAGGAATAAATAAAATGCTTGCTAAACACTGAAATTACATGGATAAATTGGGCATAATGTTACTTATTTTGGAACTGTAATATGTAATAAAGTATTGCTACACGCTGAAAAACTGGGAGACATGTCACTTACAATCATGGTGATAGGCACCTCAGATAGAAGATAGAGAGCATATTGTAATCACATATTGAGGCAGCATCACAAGCATCAGGATGCCACACAGTGATTAATGTCAAGAGCTTTTTTTGGCTCCATTTAATAGAAGACGTGCCCAGACTCCAGCTGTTAACATTTATATGCCACTGGCTCAGAATATTAACTGTTTATTAGACAGCTTAAACAGAATGCATTACACAAACACATTCAGAGGACAAATATGTATTGGAAAAGTCTTTAAATTGTGAAATTCAAAGATGCTAAGAGATAATCTTTGTGCTTTACAATCTACTCTCTTCACTTACGTCACTTTATTTGCTATCCAGAATTTTGCTTTGCTGATAGTTTAATTATATAAAGGCCAGATTGTTTTACTAATAGATTGATTATAGAAGAGGATTCCATTTGAAAACGACAAATGGCATGCAGTGATTTCTTCTACCTCTGAATAAAACCTGATGAAACTGGAAAAAAATACTTTCATTCAGGAACTTTGCACAGATACTGCCCCATGGAAAAGACATGGCCATCTTAGAATGATAAAACACTTTCCAGGTGCATGACTATTTTACAAGTTATTTTTAAAGGGTTTTTAAATCTTTTTACATGTAAGTTTGTTTGTTTGTTTTTTTTTTTTTAAAAAAAACTGCAGTCTGGTTTTGTGCAGATACACACGCACAGTAAATGTAGTAGCTCTTCTGTTAGGGCTATTTGACTTTTAGACAATAAGCAACACACAGAAGGCTAAAAAACCCCATACTTTGCACAAAAATAGCAGTCACTAAGATGCAAAAGAAGAGTAATCTGCAGTGATCTGTACAGAGTGGAAGACTGCTTCAGGGGCTGTTCTGCCAATAACCAGGCCCAACAAAAATGATACAGCCAGCAGGAAGATGAACCAATACACAGACTGTATTGTGTACAAAAAGGACCTTACATGAATGATCGCTGGGGGTACAAACAGATCAATCAGCTGGTACATAATTGACACCACCCCCAATGATCCCACAAAGGACGTAACTCGGCCCACAACAGGTGGGACAAAGAGAGACCTGAGGTTGCCCACTGTTGGCATGGGAAACAGCCAGACCAGCAAGCTGAACACATAAGAGAAAGGTGCCCACATAGTGACTCTCACCCGATCCGCCTGCGTTCACAAAGGTCTAAACAGACTGGGGCCCAGCTCCAGGGAGAGTCAGGAGGTCTTCCCTGAACCAGGAGGCTCTGTGGAGTGCACTCCACAGACAGACACTCCTGATTCCCTGCAAGTGGTCCCAGCTTTTATCCCCAAGCAGGGACACCTAACCTTTGTCAACTCAATGCCAGACCCCTGAGGCTCATTTCCATTCTGGCTCGCCCTGCAGGGCCGGCCGCACCCTGGGGGGAAGCTATAAGGCAAACTCACCCCCTCTTTATGAAGGGCTGTGGGAATCACCCATATGTCAACCTTAATTCGGGGGCTCGGGGTTCAGACCCCAGCATTTCAGGGGCTTAGTGATGAGGGAAAAAAAAAAGATCTCTTCTGAGCCGTTGGTTCAAATACAGCCCCATCAGTACTGCCAGAGTTGTTACTAGCCCCTTGCCTCTGTGCAATGAGTTTATCATGGAAGTTCAATTTTCAATGGACAAATTATCAACATTACTAAGAGGAGCTTACCACTTCTGTGGGCTGCTTGAGCAGAGAGCCGAACAGGAGATGGAGTGCAGACTGAAGGCAGGCTAATAACTCCCATCAAAAGGTGACTCTTCCATGACTAAAACCCTTTGATGCGGAAGAATGAGGGAACTTGCATTGCCCCTGCTTAAGTTGGATCTGTGTTGTATTTTTTATTAATACAAGACATGTCTGCAGAGTCATTAAACCAGCACCATTCTAATTATGCACCAGTGATTAAGGAGATGTGACACTGAGCGAGGAAAATGTTTGATTAATGATCCAGGTGTCTAACTTTGCAAGAGTACATTTAGCAGCATGAATTTCAGGACAGTGGAGCTCAGAAGAAGAGGACACCTTTTGATTTCAGCTGTACAGTCTGGCTCTGTAATGCTGTGATCTCCTGTTAGGATCACTGGCCACCTTGTCAACAGGCAACACTTCCCAGTGCCCTCTCCCAAACACACACCAACAAACTCTCTGAGACTTCTGCTTTGTTTTCAGATTTTTATTCTACTTCCATATGAATCATCATTGCTGGTATCCACTTTATTTACTTCTAACACTCAGCTTTTGATTGTGTACAGAGAAGGGCTTTGCAGGAAAATATATACTTAGTTTTTGTCAGCAGCTTGAGTATTATAGAAAAAATAATTTTTCAGTGGTTGCTTGAATATTATCCATTTTGGATGAGTTTCACACGTATCTAATTGAAAGTATTTATCTAGTGTCTAGAGGTCTCTCAGTCTGTATGACTTTGGGATAAATCACCTCCCTAGAAAGCTCAAAGAACTGCAGGTTTGTAAGAAGAGGTGATGCTTACAGCGTGGAGCAGCCTGTCCATACTGATCCATTGTTACTTGGCAAGCCTGGATTAGCATAATGGCCTGAAGAGCTTGTCACGCTGGCATTACACTTGACATCACATGAGCCAAATACTTGCAGCCAAAAGTGTATGAATTAATCTGTGAGGCAGCCCAAGTCTTGTCATTAAAGTCAAGTTTTATAGCCAAGGATGTCCAAGCAGCTGCTTGCATTCAAGTTATACACCAAAGGCAACACCCAAGCCTGACACAGTTAATTCTTTACTTAGCCAGGCAGGTGTTCACACACAGGTACATGGATAAAAGGGAAAAAGTTCTGCAATACTTGGTGGTTTGTACTTCACAGAAATTTACCTTTTCACACTTCTCATTGTGTCTTCTAGACTTCTCTGGGCTAAGAGGTACCCTGAGGCATATCCCAGCACATGGAAAAGGGAGCCTCACATACACGCCACTAAAATATAATTCTCTCCTCCCTTCTCCTTCACCTTTACATTGACCTAGGAAGAGGGTGTCAAGTTCTTTCTCCTGAACTTCTACTCTCCTCTTTCTAGTTTCAGGAGTCAGAAGAAAAGGTCACCAGGAGCTTTCTGGTTCAAAGGGAGGAATCTGTATCAGTAAAGGCCAGGAACAGACCAGGAATAAAATTAGTCTTCACCAAATACTACTGATGAAAATGAGTCATCCTATTGGGTCTGCAGGTGCCAAAGATTATACTGAATTAAAAATACAGGGATTAACAGTAACAGCCAGTGGTCTGTATGGAGTATTTAGGAAAGATTGACAAGTCACACATTTATGCTGCAGAACCTTGATAAACAAGAACTACAGGATAGGGTATAAGCCTTATCACTGAGAATAAGAGCACAAAGCAAAGCAAAAGAAAATGCAGAGTAAGACATTAAAGCATTTCTCAGCAATTACTGCTACTCAGAAACATACCCAAAGCACTCACACATATAATATTTACTGGTCAAGAGGAGTAATCTGCAATCATCTAGTTTGCCTTTAAAGCACAGAGGAACAAATAAAACAGATTAACAAGACTAGGAAATACATTTTTCATTGCATATTTAATCGCTTACAGAAGAATATTCATATGACTTTTGAACACTTTTCCCCTTTTCTGATAGTGAAAAGCTCTCAACATTTTGAGTAGGATTCCCCATTTTATGAAATCTCTTATTATAGTGGACATCAGGTGGATGCACCAGGACATATGCAAGGCATGATCCTTCAAATGCTCTCAACACAGCATGCAACTACAGGCACCCACACATCCTCTAAAATCTTTGTTATTTAAAGGTAGGTTGAATAAAATAACAAATAACTCAGTGAGAAATCGTGCACTGACATAGAAATGGATTATACTTTCCATTTATATATAATCTAGCCTGGGCTACAAACTTATTTTCTGTAACCTTTAAATATTATATTCTCTCACTCCTGTTGCAGGAAAAAAATGTTATCAGACTTCCACTAAGAAATAAGTAAATAATATATATTACTTACAAAAGTTGTATTTTCCAATAATAATGTAGTTGTGTTTGTTTCTACATTCAGTTCAACAACGTGTCCATTCCTATTTTTATACACCACTGCTGTATCTGCAACAATAAAGGCATTAACAGTTAGCAAACATATTGACTATACAGTACAATGTCTGTAAAGAAAACCAGCATTTTAAGGTCATTAGTAAATAGTAGAAACCAGAATATTAAGGTCATTGCAATATGCAAGCAAGACTGAGAGAACTTCACTCATAGTATCTAGTTTTGTTGATTTGCCAATGAGCTTCAAAACCACCAGTTTATGCCCTATAGCATCTTCACCTCACATTTACATAAAATACTACTTCATTTAAATGGAAACATTCTCTCTGATGAAAACATCCAATTGGGTTGCTGTGAACAAAGTGACATCCAGAGTGTAAAACTGCTCTCACCTAAGGATCAGTGTCACTCTGACACTGCAAGGTCCAGCCATATTCACCGTGAAGAGCGCCACGCACCAAAGTCAAGTTTTGCAAAGAAAAAAGCTTTTGCTGGACATCATATTCACATATCTCCTTCGAAGTGATTCTAACAAAGCTTCTGTGCTGTTCTGTATCTCTGGTAACTGGACTGACAATGATATGTCCTGTATCTTCAGAGAGTCCATGTTCTGTGTGATTAGTGCTGGGCCACCCAATACCAGACTGCCACACAAGCTGAACGTTAGCAAAGGAGGGTGAAAGATAAATAGGTCCATTTATCTAAACACATCTAAAACACTGGGGGATGAACTGTTGTATTTTCTTCTGTATACCACTGACTTAATTTATAAGTTTCCATTAGAAAAATAATTAAATACACCTAAACTAAAGAAAAAAAAAATTACAAAATGAGTTGTGGCTCCCATGACAAATGCTTTGAATCTGTTTGTAGCAATACCTGCAAAATTACCAGGAAATACAGAAAAACTATATGAGCCTCCATTAAAAAAAAAAAAAATTGGTTCCAAATTTGCTACTATTTCTAATAACAGACTGAATGGATTTAGCATTAATTCTTTCATGTTATTTAAAATCCATGTAAGAGATTTATATTTAATCCAGTGAAAATGTTTTGTTATAAAAATGTAGAAAGCACAAGGTAGGTTCTAAACAAAGCCTAAAGGTAACACAAAAGCCTAAAGGTAACACAAAAGGACTTTACTAAGTTTTAGTAATGTGTGAGAAATTCACTGCACATTCCTGAATTTTATGAAGTGGGAAGTAAACATGACTGGAGAAAAAGGTTATGCTACCATAAAAAATATGCTTCACTTAGTCAGAAAAATGTAGCAGTAATTTAATTGACTCCACAGAAAATCTAGATATGCAGCACTAGTGAATGTCCTCTGGTATGTTCTGTAAAATTAACGAAGCCTCAGTTGAAGAGCCTACTAAGCTATTTTAGGATCATGGCTGGGAAGTGAGGTGGGTTTGAAAGAGTTGAGGACAGTATTTTCAGAGCTGTTATTTAAGAAGGAAAATTAGAAGTGAGGAATTAACAGCAATTTCTTTTAAAGAAAAAGATTTCAAATATTTATTTTGAATAAACAGAAGTTACACTTTGTAGAAAGCTACTCTGGTTTCATGCTGCTGGCCACTACAGAATATTAAAGATTTTGCAAGGGTTTTTTTTTTTCACAGATTCTTTTAGGTACCCTAGCACTGGAAAACCCTAATGATGTTGTACCACACTGCTAAGCAATATTACAGAAAAAATTAAGTGGTCTGGCCAAAGAGCTGTCCCCAGTTACGAGTAAACCCTAATGTGAAGAATGGCACATATAATCCAGAGACACTGAACAGCTGCCAACAACCAGCCTTGCTCATTCCCCATGCTCCAAACAATGCATTTTTGGTCCAGGGGTGAGACCAACATTCTACCCAAACCCAAACAACAGTATCAGAATGTAGCTCCTTCACAGCTGCCTATTTTTATACACAATTCCTAGCACTCCTCTTGCAAGTCATAGGCACGTTGTGAAACAGCATTTGGAATACCAAATACATTAAAAGCCTTTGTTCTCAAGTTAAAAGAAAATTTATTCAAAAGTTCAGAACAGAATACTGAGAGTCAGGCTTCTTCAAAAGGCAGACTTTACTGGACAGGAATTATACCTCTTCCTGAACTTGGGCTTTCATCTCTGTATTGGAGTTATTAGTTAACTCCTGAAGTCCAGCTCTCAGATAAAGATTATATTGAAATACCATGCAAGTGTTAAGCATAAATACAGTCTTCAAAATTAATCATGTTAACTTAACAGTAAGTCTCACTCCAATCAATAGCTTGTCAGGCTGGATAACGTGATAGCTGAGGGTCACACAATATCACAATGATATTTTTAATTGATAGCTCAAACATAAGTAAGAACCATAAACATACACTTCTTTTGAAATTTTTCTTACCTAGAGTCAAAAACTCTATGGAAGAAAATAATACCTAGTCCTTAACATTGTCCATTTACACAACTGACTGATATTTTTTATCATCTTGGTGTCTTCACCACAAAGAAATTCAGGGATCCTTGACACTTCACAAAGCCACTCTGAGAAGCAGAGTTCCTCCTCCAAAGAAATTCTCATTTAATTTAAAACAAAGAGTAGTATCACATAAAAACCTCTTGGCTGGGTGCAAACCAGCACTGAAGAGCTACATTATCCAAGGACATCACTAAAATAAAAAGCAAAAGAGAATGTCTTGAGCAAAAGAGAATGTCAGGAAGCCTCTATAAAGAACATGTGTTAACAGCTCCCTAGCCTTGGATGATGATACAAAACGGTCTTTACTCATTGAAAATTTCCTACTTGGAATAGGTCTGAAAACTCTAGAAACTCCAGAGAACTGGATGACTGATAAGTTTATTCTGTGCTATTAAAAGATGAAGACAGACAAGCAAGGGTCTGTATATAAGTTATCCAGACATCAGTCCCAAATAAAATAGTGGCACAGTAAGTCCAGGATTGTAGGTGGACGACTGGAATTGAAGAGTAGTGATAGAAAGAAAAGCTTACGGGCTTACAGAGCTAAATACTCTACCACATGTTCTCAATGCTGTAGCATGGCAAAAAGAGTTGATGCAATTCTTCAGCATATGTGGATCACAAGTGAAAGTCCTAGGGTGGTCTTGCTTCTGCTCACATCACTGGTGAGATTGACACTATTGTAAAACGTCCAGTTCCTGGAATCCACACTGTGAAAATGGGAAAAGAGTAAAGGGGAACTCTAAGAAATTGTTCCTGTAACTCTGGGTCAGAAGGTAAACAAAAAAGCAAGGTTGGAATGGTTAAATTATTCAGTTTAATAAAGAGAAAGTTCAAAGACATCTAGGTCATATATACATGTAGTTAGGCAAAAGCTGATGACAGGTATAGAGGTTGGGATTTGTGGAAGAGCTCAACAAGATTCTGATGACAGAATCAGCAACCATGGGACATTTTTTTTTAAGATATGCTTTAGATCTTTATGTCAAGAAATAGTTTAGCCTGAATGTGGTTAAAAATATAAAGGGTTGAGTTTGGATGGGTGTTGCTAACTGTTCTGGCCTGGAATGTGTGGATTTAACTCCCTCTATTGATTTTCTCATCCCTTTCTGCAACGAGTATTTGGGGATACAGGATTGTCTGCACAATAAAACTGTCTTAATACAGGTCTACAAACATGAGTTACAACAAAAATCGCAGACCTTGGGGGGTTTTAGTTGACTGCCTGTGGGATAAAGGGATATTTAATTTTCCTTCTGTTGCATAATTTGTCTCCTGTTCGTACCTTCTACTCCACTTCTCTACAAACTCTCAAATAGCAGTCTCAGCTGCCGATGGGATACCGGGGTTGGTTGGTGTTGCAGTCTAGTTCAGAGAACCCAGGTGAATGAATGCCTGGTATGATGCTCAAAGGCACAGCAAGCAAAATCCACAAATCTCAGAAAGAGAAAATGAACTACTAGGCAGACACAATGAACTACTGCTCTTTCCTTCTCCCCTGCCTTACCCTACCGTGGGTATTTTAGTTTACCTGCTGAGATGGTTCTGCTATGGCTTACCAAATACACTGGCTTGATTGCAGGGGTTTCAACAAAAAGTGCCATAACCATCCTTGTTCTCCGTGGTGAACAGTCAAGGATTTTCATCAGAACTGCTGTGTCTAGTTTAATTAAATTAATTGTGTTTGTTGCAAGACAAACTTAATGTCTGTCTTCAGTAAGTTAACAGACTTGGTAATTCAGCAGTCACTGACAACAGACAGGAAAAGCTACGGCAGGCTCAGCTGTTGCTCCTGATAACTATCTTTGGGATGATTCATTCCACCTTGACTCTCAGCTTATTTCTAAAGCTGGCTCTGAGGGAGGCTGCCCGGTGGACATACAGCTCTGTACACTAAACCTGCTTCTTAACAGGTTCTCCACAACTTACTTAGCTCTCAGAAAGAATGCAACTTTAAATAAAATATTACATGAAAACAAACTCTAAAACCAAAATTCTGCTATTACTGCAGCATAATTTTACTTGAGTTAGCAACATCAATATTACAGCCTTTTACAGAATTATACTAACTGCAGAACCAACAATATTTTATTTTATCATTGTGAAGCTAAATATCAAAATTCTCACACTATTGTATGTTTTTAAAAGCAGATCTTTTCATCATGTGCTCTACCTCTAGGCAGAATGTTGAATATGTTCTGCTGAAATGATTAAACCATACAATTTAAATCATAGTTTAGATGTATGTATCGATATCACAAATACAGCCCTCAGGAATGCAACTGTTACATAACTATGGCACCACCATAATCTCAGGTGTTTTTAAAGTGAAGGCAGCATTTCACAGAAATAGTTTTACTAAGGCTATTGTTCCTGGTTTAGGTTCAATGCTGGTAAAGGTTCTGCTCAATGATCAAGATATGTGGTGCTGGCAGGAGATGTAGCTCTATACTGTGCCTGGTGTAATATATATTGTTCTATGGGATGTCACAGTATAGGCAAAATATCATAAAATGAAAAAAAAATCAATGCAAAACGTTTCATTTTTGACAAGTAGCTTGGCCTCCATCAATTCTGCAATAACTTCTTTACCCTCATTTATTGAATTTACCCTCATTTATGGAATTTACAACACTCTGCCATGCCCTAAATGCTGTAGAATTCATTTGCAGCATACACTGTTCCAACTAGATTCACATGGCATCATATATGTTCACATTATCTAAAAAAATTCAAGCCCTTTTAAATTGCAATGAAAAAGTTATGTATTATTCAAGGAAAAAAATCCTGACTAACTCTCATCTCCTTAATCTACATCACCATCACTGAAAATCAAGACCTGATTTGTTCGAGTGTAAGAATTTGGCCCAGTCTATGTGGCCTTTAACAATTCAGCTTTCTGAAAGCACGACACTGAACAGTGGTGGTTTATTTTACAAGTATAAACTGATTTCACACGACAATAAAGCAACTCATCCTGTGATTTAAACTACACAGACTGCATTGAAATACTAAGTTGCCATATGCTTTAAAGCAAACTGAAATTGTGACTAGACCTCCACATTCCAGAAAATTATTATTAAACTTACTATTATTTAAAGTCAGTCTCTACTATTATCTTTACTCAAAATTGCTGTACCTGCAAGCTATGCTATGGGAAGTGATACTAGATTGTAACTGCTTTGTATGGATCCATCAGTTTCAATGGAGATAGGCCAAGTCCAACCTGCTAGGACTTGCTAGGGCTTTAGCAGTGGTTTAGAATTTGTCCCACAAGAGGAGCAGATACATCCTCCCATCCCTCTACCAGAGCCTGCTGTTTGCTTGGCCAGAGGAGGTCCAGTTGATGAGCCCTGGGGCTCCTGCTCAAGGGCAAGGCCTCAGGAGTTTGCTGGGGATACAGCGGCACCAGTGCTCACACAGTTTTGTGCAGAGAAACTACCAGATATTATGACAATCTACTGAGTGGTCTTGAAAGCCTCTGTAGCATCTCAAAAACAAAGGAAAGACATTCAAGTAATGCTGAAAATCTAATCCACAATATCTAGAATAGAGAGGCCTCAGGGCAGTCTTCTGAAATTACAGATAGTGTTAACCCAGAGCTTGTAAATGCTTGTTTTCCCACTGAAAATATTTACTAAGCTTTGGGTTGTTTAAATAAAATTCTGCTTTGCAGCACAAACAGCAACATTAGCAAGTCAGAGTCCTCCTTTCCCATATATTCCACTTTCTTTTTTTTTTAATATAAACATAAGAGAAGGTTGATACCTTGCTGACAACACATATGTCAATCAGCCTTTGCTGTACACAGTATTATTAGAACTGCAGATGGCATTTCATTAAATTGATTATAGAAAATGTCATGCTGATTAAAATAGAGAATGCTTTCTGATATAATGAACAGGAGGTGCTAGACAAATCTTTGTCTAATTAAGTGTTTCCTAATTAAATAATACAGTCATTTACAAAGATATTACAGATACAGACCAAATTTCAATATGCCAGATAAGTCATGTGCCAGCTGAGCAAGATTTATGCTTCTTTTCTATAAGTTTAGGCTCTTCTTATTAGTGCTTTCAGGAAAACATTTCTTCTACACTAATTTCATAATGTGAACTGTGACTCTTCCAGAAAATCTTTCATTACATAGAAGACTGACTCCCTACTCAAAATGGTTTACATAGTCACAGACACAGGTATTTCTTGTACTTTCTGACTTCTGAAAGTCTTCTATTTCCCTTTTTGTTCCATGCCCAACACAAACTAACCAGAAATCAGGTGGAGATCTTATGGCACCGTAGCTACAGAACTGGAAGCAACACAGTCACAGTAGCATCCCACCCAACACAAGCAAATCAGCTCTGCTGAGGACTTCTCAGTTATTACACAGAGCTATATTAACGTGAAGATAGGGCCTGAGAGAGCACTTCTCAACGGTTATGCTGATATTGATGGATTAACCAAAACCAACCTGGATTTCTTTTTAATTATGTGCATTGCATGTTGCATGTTTGTGCAGAAGGGCTAACAGCACAAACTGGGAGTGCAGACATTTGCACGAAACCTATCCTTCTACCTTCTTTAACTCCAGAATAAAGTGACCATCCATGTTGGACTGGCCTGGAAAATTCAAATCCCTATCTATAATCAATGTATCATCCTCTTTTCCTATTCTTGTCACTGGATATCGTACCAAGTCACGCTCAACTTATGCCAATTTTCGGTGGTTCTGATTACTTTCGTATATCAATGTATGAAAATCTTCAACTCTTCTCAGCAGGCACTATTGATTTATAAAACCAGATTTCTTCCCTATTATGCAGCTGCAGAAGATTGTGCCTCATTTTCATAACTGCTGATATCCCCATGTCAGCACTTCAAATGGGACAAAGGAAGTAGACAGCTCCAGAATATTAACAAAGCCACTGGGGCATTGATTTGTAATAAAAACCACTACAATAGTGGAATACATATTTCAGTTAAGCCAAGCCTTCCTGAGTTTGACCTGAAGATGCTAAGGAAAGAGTCACTGCAGAGCTGTGGGAGGCAGTAAAGTGGAAAGTGACCACGAGGCACAGGTTGTAATGTCTCTGACACTACAAGAATGAACATGAACATCTGCTGCCTAAGCAAGTCACTTCTGTACATGTTGGAAAGACGGGGTACACAAGGGTAGGAGCTGAATTGCTTCACAAAGACAACAAAGATGCATCTAGATAGACTGAAATGCATGTAATCACAGAGAATGTAGGTGAATGAAGTTCCAGTGACTGTACTGGGGCTGTACGCAGGCACGCTGTGGAATCCAGGTGTGCTGGCAGCTTAGTTTTCACAGCAGAACTAAACCATCACACCCAGGTTTTAGAGAGATACATACCTCTTTTATATACTGCCATGGTACCACAGAACTGTTCTAATTTAGAAATTTTCAAGTTTCTCCTACAAGTTCACCTACTTAACTGGTAAGTTAAATTGTATCCCTTGAGGGCTTCAGTCCTGCCATGCACAACAGAGAGCAGAAATAGCCTGTTTGAGATATATCCTCTCCAGTCTTCCCAGATGAAGAAATTTTCCTGCAGTTCTCTTCTACTGCCCCAAGACTTTGCTTGGGAGTGAGCACAGCACCTCTACATAGATCTGCTCACTCCAGCTTCCCAAATCCAGGCTGCCCCAGCAGGGTCTGTCTCATTTTCTCCATTTCAAATGCATTCTCAGAGTAACATAGCTACAGCTTTCTGACTTGGTCAATACACCATGTGACAGTAAGATCTTAATTGACGTCATTTAAGGAGCTAACAATTACAGAAAGTTGAGAGAAAATGAGAGTCATGCCATAATTAAACTTCCATCAGAAGTAATAAAAGTCTCCTTCACTATTAGAACACAACTGGACAAAGTACTGCCAAGTAAATTAATAAAAATAAATGAAAATGCCAAAATACAAGTGTGTACTAGTATACATGAGAGGCAGTTTTCAAACTCAAAGAGCAAGCAACTGATGTACTAAAGCACAAGATTTGACCATTTCCTCCATTCCTCCTCACACTTTCCCCATTCCACTTTAATCTTCATCTGTATTTCTGTCATTACTGGGAGGAAAACATTACAAACTGTTCATTTCCCACCCCCAGAGCAAAAGGTTAAAGAGGATTTCATACGTTAAAAGGTAGGAAAACAGACTTGAGTCTACTAGTCCATTCCAATTTGATTAAAATGCAATTAACAGTAAATCAGCACCAAGAGGAGGAGGAATGGAAGGAGCAGCATTCACAGCAGACAGAGTCTTCCTAATATGCTGAATCACTGCTCATGTGCCATGCAACTCTAGTAAGGTCCACCAGGTTATCACTCCTGGATACTTCCTGATGCCTACGCTTTTATTTAAGTGTCCTCTCTGGGAAAAAAAAAAAAAAAGACTCTATAGGGATTTCAAGTTAGAAAACACACTGCATTTAAGGTGCTAAAAAATTTAAAGGGCAAGAGTAAGGAAAGTTCTACCAGCATTTCAGTTTTATCACCCCATGCTGTGCAGTGATGGTAAAGCATCAGACCTTGCTGTAGACGTAATTTTGCCAGCCCAGAACATTCTGCTGTTTCCTAAATTTCCCACAAAAATGCACATCTCTCCCTAATACATGGAAACATTTTCTGTCAGGAATGAAAACAAAAAATAATCTCTGGTTGCTGTCTTGCATTGCACCAAGGACCATTATTGAGGCATCTTGGCAATGGACTCAACCAGATGTTGCCCAAATAATGTCCCTGGACTATTGAGAAAATTAGTGAAGAAATTATCAGTCTCAGTCACATATCCTATCCCAGTCTCTTCCTCAGAGAGACAATAAGGTATGTCACTTCTCTGACAGCCTCAGGAGTTGACCTTTCTGCTGAGACTGTCAGAAGGACAAGCCAGCAGGATGCAGACGGCTCTGCTTTGGAGTGGGCAGGGTGACCCAGGACAGATTTCACACAGATTACTGAATTGGCAAAGATAAGATCCAGTGATTTCTGGGAAGGAAGATTTATACGCTTCTCTACCCCTATATAATTACAATTCTCAAGTAAAACTGGGTATTTCAACCTGCAATGAAAACGTGAACCTCCTATGCCTTTCAAACAATGCTGAGACCCTCACTCCTACTTCTGTGGTGATCTAGATGAGGCTGGCATTCCATAGACAAGCCCAACAAGGGAGAAAATTAAAATTCAGTGGCTATGTATATATCAGAGTAAAAGAGCAGTCTCTGGAGCAGGGCTGCAGTTTGCTCACTCCCTTTTGGCCACATGAAAGCATCTCAGGAAGCTGATTCAGCCCAAGCTGATGGCTCAGTGCCTGCCATCACACTCTGGACTAAGGGCTGAAAAGATCACAAGTATAATGCTGAAGTGGTCTCAGGGCTGTCCTTAATAAGCCACAGGAATGTAGCTCTTGAGAGCCTGGCACCCCCAGCAGAGCAGGCCAAAGGCAAACAAGGTCATGGCACAGGATTTCTGGGTTTACAGTGACAATGCCGGTGCGTACTATCCACTGCTCTCCAGCTGATTCCTGCAGTGCATGGAAATTGTGCTAAATCCAGAACAGGCTATAGTAAACTTCATCTTGAAGAAACCATAATGAAAACAGAGGATACAGTGCATGTGATTATGCAACTTAATATGTAAACCTTAAGTGAGAGCAAGGATAGTCTTGAATCAATTATTTGCTACTGAAAAAAACTTGCAGATGCTTTTGTGGAGAATAAGTATTCAAAGGCACTTGAAAGATGAGATAAATACATTCACACTACCAAATTAGTTTGACCCAGATCTTATCATACATGGCACTCAGCATGTGACTATCTTCTACCAGTGCACTGTCACTCCCCAACTTTAGACAATGCAATCAGAGATAAATATATCATGTCCCAGAAGTAAATATGCATATCAAACCCATTAAACACCAATTTTCAGACTATAACATTGGTGAGTAACATTCCCATTCTGTGCTCCATTTTCCTCAACTTTTAATGACTATTCACATCTTCAGAATAAGCCTTGTACTGCAATAAAACCACCAGATTTACCATGCCTGGCACTGCTATTACAAGACTGCATCACACACACACACACACAAAATTACCTCATTAGCCATTACAAAAGCAAACTCTCCTCTGTAATGAACAGTTTGATTGTTTTGAACCTTGGCCCACAGTCAGTCCAGGGAAAGAACAATCTATGAATTAAATTAATGCTGATTATTTGGAGTGTGTCATAATACTCAATGACCAGAAGAATATTTAATGCTATCCAGCCTAATTTGAATGGCTCTCTACTGCCTTTTCCATGACTAGTACAGCAAGAGTGCAACCCTGTTCACAAACGGTACCAAATATTGAGTCCTCAACAAATCCAGGAAATTATTCAAAGGACAAAAAAAATGCTTTCGATGACTTTACTAATATGAAAAACATATTAATAACAAAAATAGAGATGGCTCCTTTATGTACACACAGTTTCCTCCTTGAGGCTCTGCACATCTGGATGGAAGCTTCCCCCAGTGCCCCAAACACCACATTGCACTTGGTGTAAGTGGCATACACAAGGTATGTCCACAGCTCATGGTCTGAGCCTCTGCCCTACAAACTGTCCAATCATCATCAACTGGATGGTGATAACAGCCACCTTTTGAGATGAGGAACATGTGGAAGAAGGGATTGTTAATTATCTATGAAAACTATTTTTTATTACCTTATTTATTACCTCATTTATTACCCCTATTTTTTAGTACCCTTTGTGTAGATCTGAGAGTATCTGCTAACTACTAAGTAGG
>NW_008588554.1:28858-46196 GCF_000691845.1 Merops nubicus
TTTGTGATCTTAGACATGTAGTTTAAATCTACTCTGGAATCCTGACTTACAGGTAACAGTAAGACATGTTTCACAGCCCTCAACCTGCTACCACTGAAAATGAAATTAAATTTAAAAATATGGTGCTGAATAACAACTTAAAGCATCTGTGTGCCGTAGGAATACTTCTTACTTTAACAAATATTCGTCATTATGGCAGCAGGTACAAAAAATTCAGTAAGCCAATAGTGCATTCATTCTCAGCCCTTTTCAGTGAGATATTTACCAAAGGCTTCAATTTCATCGCACTGAATCCAATAGCTTTGCTAGAATTTAGACATCTTTGTTAAAATCCTGACCATACTAGAGTTAATGAGAGCTTTGTTTCACAGCACAGTGGACCCACAATTTAGAAGTGCAGCTAAATATCACAGAACTACACGACTGACAGGACTTGGTGCTTTTTATTTATACTACCAAATGATAAACAAAATATTCTACGTTACCATAAAGAACAAGTGCAGAGAATTTTCTGTTCACACTTAATTATTTAACCGGCTCTTTACAAAATAGCAGGTGTCTCATTTTGATTTATGAGAAAAGCATGTTGATTAAATGAACATCATTAGCTCTTAGAATTATCATGCAACCAGTAGTATATAAATCACATCGAGGCACTGTTTTGTGATTGTATTTATATCTTTTTATGAACCTAAAATACCAGCCTATATTAAATTATTTCTGCTGATTAGTCATGTGCTCTTTGAATAGAAATTAGACATGCAAAAATCAAACGTGCCATTAAAATTTTTCTGCAATAGCATTAAATCCTGTGCATCTAAATTTAAACTTGAGAAATCAAAGCACTTAAGAGGTCTTGTTTTCATGTGTTCATTACCTACCACACTACTGGAGTTCTTGGGAAATACCCATGCTAGCTAATTTGAAAATTAAATGGTGACTGTGTAGGTCCCTGATCAACATAAGTATGGAAACACAGATTTGGCACCAACATCTGAAAACACTGGCAGAATCCCCTTTGGCATTCATTTGTTTTGGATATCATTGTCTAGTCTGTACATGTATTTCCACTGGTCTGCTGGAGGATGAGGAATTAGGCAGGCAGTGCCAGCAACTGTTTAGTATCACCAGGATAGTGCTTATCTTGATCCAGTGGGTCCTGTCCCACATGGCACACGCAGTACAAGCTCCTTAAGAGCAGGGAAAGGGTCTGGAGGATTAAATGGCCTAGGAAACAAGTCTTATCTTCAGGATGCAGACAGAAAACTCATACAAGCAACTCTTCTGATAGAGCGAAATCAACTAAAGCCCTTCATAGTGCCCTGAAAAGGTTTCTGATCGTATTTTGGAGCACTCACCACCAGATTTGATTTGGCTCAAAGATGAAGTCTTAGTTCCAAAGAGAAAGAGACACAAGCAGTTACGTTTCTTTCTTAATGTTATCTTCATGTGCTTCGCTTTATGTCTTTCAAAATTACAAAGGTGACACATTAGTTAGGGACATTTTGTGCAGCTCATCTATGCAATTAATTTAAAATAAAGTGTAGCTGAACAACAATATTACACCAAGAAGAAAATCAAGGAAAGGTTGAGCAATGGCACTCTTGGCAAGCCAACAACTGTTCTTTCACAGTATGAACATCTAGTGGTAATTTACTAGATATTACCCACAGAAGGAGGAGCAGAGATCTGCTCCAGCTGTAATGTGCAAGCAAAACAATAGAACTTTTCTTCATACTTCAGTCATACATTAGTTTCAGAGAACATTTAAATTATGGTTCCTAATTCATCCACCAATTACTCCAGGGAATTACATAGCTCACCTGCTTCTGATCAGGTAATCCAAACAATTCACCTTTTATTTTCTATTGGAATTATGATCCCTTTTCAGATTAGCATTGTTATTTATTTTGTTTCTGGTTTTCCCTAAGTAAAAGTGTATTTTATTTTCATTAAAATGCTAACTGCATTACTAAATTAATACTTGCTCAATAACTGTTATAGACACCTAGAAATTATTCTATTAAAAGTTTAACACACTTGTTTGGAGATATTTTTTTTAGGTTTTGCTAAGAAAATAGCTGGATTGAATAAGCTAGAGCATGCAAGGTGAAAAATACATACCCAGTGTCCATAATCTATAATTCTTAAAACAAATGGATCTAGAATAAGCACCATCATGTCATGAGGAAGCCCTGAACAGAAACATCCTTGCTTTTTCTCCTCTACTCCACTACCAGTTATGCACCACAGGGCAGGTAAGAAGGGCTGATTCACAAACACTAAGAGGAATGAAATTTGGTTTGCTGTTACTCTCTTTGGCAGAATATCCATATTTTCAAATCTATGTATTTTGCTTTGGGAGAATACTCAATGCTTTGCTAAATGACAGATCTTAATTTCATTTACATTTAGTAATCTTTATCGTCTTTATCAAACATTTTCCTGATGCTGAATTTGTTAAATGGATTTTGTTTTACTGTTTTAATTTTCCACGCAATTAAAAAAGACCCAAACTTCAGGCACCAAATTGAAACCTAGACAGAAATATTACAAATTTTTCAAATGTAGATCACTTTTAGTAGTTGTAAACATGAACTTTATTCTAATTTACAGGTTGAAATTGAAATCACTGCAGGGAAGCTACTTAGCAGTTCCACGTACTCATCTGCGATATATGAAGTGGAATTCAAATGATATGTTCCAACTATATAAAGGTTGGACAGTCAGAACTCATGTGATAGAATAAACTGCATTCATTGTACACTGTAGTTTCACCAATTTCAAGGCCAAAAGACCCATTACAGGCTCCTAGCCTGAACTCTTTCAGCGCACAGATTACAGGATTTTGCCCTGCAATCCTGACACCAGGCCTATAATTTCATGTTTGGTTTTCTTTTACAAAAAGCATGCAGACTTGCTTTAAACACTTTAATGCAGAATCCACTGTATCTCTTGGCATTATAACATGACCTGACAAAGAGGAAAAACAAATCCTACCATGGTGCCATTAACACCTTATCTAAAGAAAGACCTTTCACTATAATAATGCCTAGGGGAAATATCAATAAAAGAAATCCATTTAATTTTACAGTGTGATGAAAAACACACTAAGCAAATGCCAGAACACAGAGCCAATTCTGCTCTGTTCTGTTCAGTGGAGTGCATCACTTTCACTGTCTGAATCCAGTTCATGTCCCTGAAACAATTCACTATTAGCATAAAAATGCAGATTTAAACTCATGCATTATACTGCAAACATACCTGTAGGGTCTGGCCCTACACTATTACCATTCAAGGCCATAGCACAACTGCTTCAACTATCCCCCCTCACCCATTATAGGCTAGAGCCTCAAACACTGTCCTTTCCTTAGTATAACTTTGCACAGAGGAAACATTTTGGTTATGTGTTACACACAGGGAGAAGCAAATGGTTGTATCTGCAAGTCCACCAGGATCTGTACTCTCCAAACAATAAAGGGCTTAGAGAAATACAGCTTAAAAAAAAATCAAGCAGCAGTTGTTTTTTTTTTTTAAAAACCCTACCCAGCAATGACAACAGAGACTCAACATGTTCAGCTGTTAGCCCAGCTCAGAGCCACAGGAGGGTTTGGGGCTCACAAGTGCCAGTAAACACAGACCCAGCCAATAGGGCTGTAACCACCTCTCAGGACGGGCCCCATCTCAGAGCTGCACAGCACATGCTGCTGGCAGCACAGAGCCAGGGAGCCTAAAAAAAAAAAAAAATAAAAAGTTAAAAATGAAAAATGTCCAGCACTTCCTTACTGCATCATGTCTGCCATCAAAACGACCTCTGGGAACAATGTAGAGGCTTCCTCCACCACCGCTGGTCAGGCCTCAAGAACACTTTGTGTTCAATACTAAAACAATCATGTCCTTTCAAAATGGACCTGTGCCAAAGGCAAAGACAGACATCATACCAAAAGGAGGTTTTCATACCATATTGGAAAATTCTCCAGTTTTTGAGAAGAGAAAAAAAGGGCAACATAATTTGCAGACTCACCTACAGTTTCTCAACATCATTTTTTAGCCCCTCACATGTTCAGCAGTACCTCTTAGCAAGGCTTCACTTAGTGACACTACTTAAGTTTCCAGGGCTACATCAATTCTGAACACTTAGGAGATGATTCATTGTGACTCTGAGAATACATTTTGTACTTGGGTGACTGGAAGTCACAGGTAATGTGATGTAATGATGTATCTAAAGACTGATTACTCTATTTCTAATACTTAATTTAATTAAGATGTGCATGTAAATTTCTATGTTCCATCCAAACTCACACACATTCTGCCTGCAGAGATTGCAAGCATTCTTTTTTCTGTAGTGGCATTTTCCCTAAATATGAAACCAAATAAGCAGTAACATTACTATTACTGTAACATTTATCTGCAGCTTAGACCAACATTGACTGTATCAGCTATAAGGGCACTACCATTCACTGGCTACAAAGCTATTCTGCTTTTTTTTCTCCAAGAAAAGAACCCATAAATGGAATTTCTTAGGAAGGAAATTACTTCTGAGGAAGAAAATAGCTACTACATTTGAGGATGGATGTCTTCTTCCAAGCAGATGCCTAGTTTGGGTCAAGAACATTTGGCCCGATACCAATGACTCTAAGAAAGATTTTTTACATCTTCCTCAGTAAAAGGGCAGAGTAAGAGAAGCTTCCAAGCTCCCTGGAGTGAAATATCAGCACCATGAGTCTGTGCTCAGTGATGAGGACATGCTTGCCATACTTGGTCTTGGTAAGACAGGAGAATAGTGGAGAGAAACGCCTTAACTTTCACTAAAAGAGATTAAGGGGGAAAAAAAAAAAAAAAAAGGGAAGAAGGAAAAAAAGAAAGTAGCTAGCTCTTGGCAAGAGCAGGTTACTTATTCCCTACAGCAAGGAAAGCAGCTGGGAGAAAACTCTAACTTTCAAAATATTTGAAACTCATCACTGACAAAGTTTGGCATAGCTTGACTCTGGTTCTTACTGCTGGACTTAAGCACTGTTACTCCTACCTCTAGGAAAAATGTTGGGAGTATACACCAAATATACTCATTATTTTCAGTAAATAAGCAAGAACTACAGGCGTACCTATGAAACAGAATTTTATTTTTAGCTATGAAAAAGCAGACAAAAACCTATAATCCATGATTCTGCAGACTTACAGCACATTAGACATTCTTCTTCTGAAATACCACAAGGCAGTGGAAAAAAATGTTAAGTAATAAATAACTTGCACTTCATTTTTTCTACCATGCTAGGTTTTTAAGACAAAAAGGGTTTGAAGGCTTTCAGCACAGATCTATTTCCAAGTACTGGGTTTCTAGGTACTACTTCCAATTAGTATCTGAGATTCAATTGTACTTACTTTTTGCTTGTAAAATGGATGGCTGGTTATATGTACACCTGAGAGGGGGACAAACATTTACAATGCTAGAAAATCTAAACACAGGTAAATGTTAAAGTGATGTGGTATCTAACACTATGCAACATATTTTTTACATATTTGATCAGTTTCCATATACTATTACAAATTCAACAAAAACATCCTACAAATATCTACCAAGTGGTCAATATTAGCTACATCGTGTAGATCACATCAGGATTTCCTATGGCCTCCTAGAGAGGTAATACAATTCTCATTCTCTTTAAGAAGATACTCACCCTGTTGTGAAGTTCTTGTACTGACTGCTTTATAATACTCATACATTTCACTATTCAATATGTCCAATTAACACCAATCACCATCCATCATGCATGAAGAAAACAAAATGAATCCCACAACTTCATATATAGGTTATTTTTAAAAAAATACAGCTCACATAACATAAATGTAAAGTAGATTATTCTCTTCTAAGTAGTAACTTAAAAATGGAATGCCTCCTAAAATCATGATTCTCATGCAAAAGAAGCCAGGGTGGTGTTAAGCATCATGAGACTAAGCAGCTGCTGAGCTGGCTGGCCGAGCAGAGGTGTGAGTGAGGAGAAGGATGGCAGCTGCACTGGCCCAGGTACGTGTGTCCAGGAAGGGCTCACCATTCAGACCAGATCCTGGTCTGACCTCCTGTCAGCTGGCACAGCATCAGCTATGTAATCTGGATCACGAATTCAGATGGATTTACTTGTGCACTAGAGGTGCCAGCCAAACTAATATATATATAAACAATCAATATAATGGACAATTTGTTTTGAAAACTGCAAAAATAGTGTTTTTTTTTTTTTATTTTTCATTTCAATAGGTTTGTCTTTTATAGTAACACTTTAATTTTGTAAATGTTAAATGAACCATTTTGATAACACGTGGGATTAGAGGAAATGTTAAAATATTTAAAAGCTCAATATCTCGAGGCAACTTCTGACTGGTAAGTCATAGAAGCAAAACACTGAGAGTAAACCCCAATACAGAGAAGGGCAGTACTTTCTACATCACTTATACCATTCTCACACCCAGAGTATCTTTCACTCAGGTCAACTTCAGCTATAAAAGCACCCTGCCTAGGTTTGCATCCTTTGAGTTTGAAAAAATTTCCCTCAGCAGCTTGGGAACAGAAACAGAGCTCTCTACATAGTATGTTATTCTAGGATTGTTCGTGGTGCCACTGACAGTGATGGAAGTGCACTCTGATGTCTTCATTACATGGTAGTAAAAATTCTGGTGGCCAGGAGGATGAAAACAAGTCATATTTTTCACTTGGACAGCAAATAAGATGACCAATATTTCTAATGCAGTTGTTATCATAGGTTAATTTATGCCCCTGTTTCCATATATCAGTAATATACTGCAATAGAGACTGAACTGATACACGTGAATTACTTGTGGCCTGATAGTCAGCTCAGGGAGCTATTCCTCCCTAGGAAAGGGGCACTAGAATAGGGATTCTGCATTGCCTTTCATCAGAAAAACTGCTGTCAAATCTAGAAGAATGCATGGGAAAACACTTCGCTAGTCTTCCTTCTGCAGATATTTTTGCTATAAGAGATGCTCTTTCCCATAGCCCTACATTTTATCAAGCAGAAATTTAAAGTATTTAAAGTCCTACCTTTGGATCACTTTTTATTCCTTTGTTCTTTTTCCCACCAGGTATGGTTCTATTTACACCAAGCTTTTTCCAGCTGAACTGGAGGCTGGAAGCTAAATGGGTAATGACACTTTACTGAGTGGAGCCAATTCCAGAGCAATTCATATAGTCAGAGACCAGAAACACTGACACTTGCCAAAAGGGACTGTTAGAAGTCACCTAGCCTAAACTTTTACACATCATCTTCATAAAATAAACTACCAAAAAGACAGAAATTCTTCTAAAAAGGCAGTAGCAAGTAAGAAGACATATATATGCAAAGTACAGAGTACCTTAAAGGAGCATGTTTAAGAGTAATAAAAGGTGGGCATCTTTCCATACCCTAGTACCTCATTAATACTAGGAAGGTATTCATAGATTTAATTTGTTTTAGGGAAGATCATATGAACTCATTAAAGATGACACAAGAACTTGTAAGAAAAAATATTAATCGAGGTTTGCTAGATATAGTAATAAAGGAAGAAATTGACCAAGATTTAACTTTCCTTTAAAGCTGATAGCTGGAAGGAAATTAATTACAATCAAACGCAGAAAAAAAACCTCACAAACCTCACACCAAAAACCCACCGAACTGCAACTGACATATATACCATATCCAAAGAAGAGAATCAGTAGTTGTATCACATTATACAAGCATAAAATAGAAGAAGAAAAGAAGGAGATGCCCTTACAGTGAAGGACATTCAGTGCACAAAACGCACTTCCAAATGTGCTTCATCTTGGTATGAAGCATCTTCTGTAGGAAGCAATAGATGAATGCTCTTATTTATATGCACAAAGCTTGAGGGCTACACTGCAGAAGATAACTGGCATTGCCTGTCACCAAACCAGAACAGGTATTTATGATCTAGATCAAAATAAAAGATACGTATTTACTTGCTTATACACAAAATATGGCAAAATTCCTTCAAACTTTCAATTCTAAAGTTCACCAGTGAATTCCTTAAATAAATCTTTTCCCGTCACAGGAAACTACTAACACTAAAAAAGAACTTGCTCTCCTTACAGAAGACATAAGAGATTGTTAAGTTCACAAACTGGTGATTCTCGTAACACAGAGAGATATACAAGTTCACACTGTTTCTGTAAAATGCAATACTTAAATTTTGCATTCAGTCAACATTCTGGGTTATTGCTATTCCTGGACAATCCACGCAGGTGACGTTTGAGTGTTACAGGAAATTCAGACAGCAAATAGAAGGCAGTAAAGCAAAAAGTCAGTTCACTCAATTTCAAAAGCAAATGCATACTTACAGGCAAAGATCTCACAGTCTCTTCAAATCTAAAGGAGAGAAAATGAGCTGACAAACCCTTCCTTCCTCATACTGCTATTTTTCAACAGATGGAAAAGATATCGGAGTGGCTCCCCTAGACATTCATCAGGAGTGATCCTGGAACAGATCCCAGCAAAGCTGAAGCTGTGGGAGCCTGCATGCAAAATCAAGGACTTAGTCATGAACACAATACAGTGGGCGGCTGCACAAGGACAGCACCTGTACGTGGGGCATAAGTAAACAGGGGGAGCGATGTTCTCTTGAGTCGTGTCACCATGGCTTGGACAGAATTATGGTGGGGAAGCACGGTGACTCCTGTGCTGCTCTGGCCAGGAAATGGAAACGTGCATTTCCTGCAGGAGCAACAACCCACCAAGTGTGTGGCTTTCATTACTGGATTTTGGTATTCTTGCAGTGACTTTAACCTCCTTATTTTCTATGCACAGCTCTTTATATAGTGCCACATGTAATACCACCATTGTATTTTTGTCTTTCAAAGGTACATACTAATCAACTTAATAACGTGTATGATATCACCAGGCAGATTTCCCATTAAATAAGGCTACTTGGAGGGGTTTAATACATGTCTTTATCACTTGGTGTCTAGTTCTTAACTGTGCATAGTATTTCTCCACACAGATTACCCCAGTATTGATGTAAGGCAGCAGTACAGGCCATAATGATTTAAGTAAAAGGCACAGGGCACTGAGATTAAACTTGCTTTGAGAAAAAATACTACATCCAGCTTAACTAATTACTCATGTCAACAACCCCTGCAGGTAACAGTGGTAGTCCAAGAGAGACAGAATAAGCACTCACAGCTTGCAGTTCTGCTTTGGCATTCTGAAATGCTGACGACAGTAGCTGAAACTTGCCAGTGATACATGGAATCGACTTTTACACTCTGCAGATTGTATTCTGCAAAGTGCATATCGCTCACATGCTAGCCATTAGTATTTAATGTGAAGGAATGGCTATTATGACATATATAGCAGATACACCATTGCCACTCCTTCCCCAGGTCTGAAAACCAGTGATCTTAGCACTGGATACAACAGAAACAGAGCCTTTATCATGTACTTTAAACTCTTGTCTTTATTTTAATGATGCCCTACTTTTAATTATGTTTTTTTCAGAGATAGAGGAGACACCTGACTTTTCCCTAGACATGTAGTGATGACTGGAGATTCCTGCACCTTCAACTTCTATCAATATTGACTGAGAGGTTGAAGACAGAAGTCTGACAAAGACACAAAAGTGGTAATTAACTACAAAATGTAATTTTTAAAAAAAGTGTGTTATATCATGAATTTACAGAGTTACAAGTCTTCACAAATTTCCCCAAAGGATTACTTTGTGGTTCTCAAAAAGAAGAATAACTTATCTCAACGGCAGAAGCTATCAGCACCCTGGTACTGGATGAGCTGTATTTAGGAGAAGGTAGAAGAACTGTATTTTAGGAGAATTTATTTATTAGGAGAGTAAATATTTTGCAGACAGAAAATAGGGAAAAACAAGATTATTTAAATTAGCTTTTTGAAAATAAGGAGCTCAAGCTATTTGCTTCACCTGGAGATGTTTTAAAACTATGCCCTCTGAAACAACAGGTAGAACAGTCACCCAGTAAGCATGAAATTCAGGTTCAAATAAGCTCACCATCAACTGCAATGGCTTTAAGTCGAGTTGTAGAAAATAGAATATGACTGACATTACAGATAATCTTTCTCTCTCCATCTTTGAGTGGGTTGGTCCTAACCTTCAGAATGATTGAGCTGAAAAGGCTTCAAAGATGCTTACCACATCTCTAACAAATGTCCCAAACTCTACAACATATGAAGGAACTGTGTCTCCTTTCCTGCTTCATGAATTGTTCCTAAACCCCTTTGTGAATCAGATCTTTACAGTTGTTCAAAATAACTAAGAAGCCTCAGATAAAGCTTCCCCTTTGATGACAGTCCTTAAGCATCTTGATCTTTGATCTGATCCACAATCAGCATTTTGCATACACACACACACTCCCTGTTTCCTCGGTTCAGCTGCAATAGCAAAACATTTATTCAGTGCAATCAGTTTTTCATCTGACAATGACCAAACTTGGTACTAATATCATAAAGGACCAAACAGTCCCTTCAGCACCCACAACAGCCAAACCTTGCTTTAACTGCACATACCTCCTGAAAAACAGCTAAGAACTGTTATTATCCCTTGAATCCTGTGAAAGGAGAGGCAAGAAGGACTTACGGACAGGCCCTAGTCATACATGGGAACAATCATACTTCTCACCCTAATTTTCTCGATTTCATTGAAGACAAAAAATTCTTAGCAACAACATCCAAACAGTGAATGCAATAACACAATGCATATGCTTCTCTGGAGATGTAATAAAACAAAATCCATGATGGAGTCTAATGTTAGCTTTAGGATAAAACCAGTGTATTTCCATAGGCATCATATTTACATATGGTATTTTATAGATATTTGATACTAACAAATTTCTGTTAGAGGGAGTTATACAAGTAACTACATTCCCCTTGCTAATTTGGATGATTAAAAGCTTCTTGCTTCAGTGACATTTGTCTTGACAAGCCTAAGGAAGAACAACTGTGTAAGCAACAGAGAACAAAGAGCAACTCACTACTGTTGAGTAGAAATTAATTACTGGTTACATTTTTTTTTTTCCACTCCCTCCCTGGGAGGCAGAGACTACAGGTCTCTTTTACTCCTCTCTGCCTATAAAGGTAAATCAAACTGACTGATTTGTCCTGACATGGGGTGGAAAAGTCTTAGCCAAAAACAAGAGAAATCCTACCTAGTAGAAAAATCCACCTTATTTATTAGTTAAAGTTTCCTTTATAAGTGTGTAATTTCCAGCACCAGGAAGACACATTAATTACAAATGCTATCAGACCTGTACTACAACCAGGTAAATAATCTGACAGCTATCAACAGATATTGGTTGTTGCATACTTTTATTAAATGTATCTTTGAAAAGAGTAATATTCCTGAGAAATCTATCTTGCCACCAGAGCTTGTACAAGAAAATGCAATTTAAGGAAAGATGGTGTAACGATATCTGCAGGACTGTGCATCTCTCACAGGATGAGCTGTCATAATAGCTGCTGGCACGTATCTGAACAAACAGCATTCCTGAAGGGAGCACTGATTCATGAGGAAAAGCCCCACTGCCCCCAGTGATACCACATCAAGCACCAAGAGTCTGCACTGGAGTTCCACAGCAACTCAGTGTTTTTCCTTTTGTTCTTACACCACTGACCTTCAGGCTTTGAAACTATTAAACATTTGGAAGCCCCAAGTAGATTATTAGAAGCTCACATTTGAACTTTACCAAATCAGCAATAGCTAAGGCATCTCCAAATGTTAACAGTGTAAATATCCAAACATATGAAAACAAATTTCTGGTCACATTAAGCAGTATTATTAATAAAATCTCCTGACAAGGTGTAAGTAAACATTAGATTACTTGAAGGCTGCTTGTTTTATTTATTTAATTTTTTTTAAATAATGATTGAGGACTAGCATACAGCATTTTTCATGTCAGTCCTTCTAATATCTACCTATAAATAACAGCCGTGGTGCAAACATGGCTCCAGAAGCTAAATGTAGATTGTGTTTAAATTAATGGAAAGGCTCTTTTTGTTCTCATTTGGAGACATGGATCAAGCCTAATCACTACATGTTCTAAGAGAGGATTTATGTAACCCAGGACATGTTACTGACAACAAAAGAGACTATCACCAGTGCTAAAACTTTAGTATCCTGAGTGTGCAATAGTAAGAGTGCTCCTGTTTGGAATAAGCTCTAGAATGGCCTGACAAAGGAAAGACTGCTGATACAAATAGCTTTTCACTGTCACTGAAGGAGATGAGACAGGTTATAATGGGCTGCTTAATAAAAATCCTTATATATACATAGTAACTTTATTTTAGAATTGTGAAAAGGAAGCAAAGAAGACAGTGGCCTACTTGTGGGAGCTGCTGGGCAAATCTCGTAAGTAACTGAAGACCAGACTACCCACATGCTAGTTTACTGGGGTACCACAGTTTCCAGTATTCACAAAAATGGGACAACATATATGATCAAGTAGAAACTATAACACAACTCCTCTTCCTTCACCACACCACTTTGCCTCATTCTGTACCTCCTTTAGTTGTGAACAAGGGAAACAGGCACTCAGGAGTCAACATAAAATTGTAGCTTTACTGTTCAGCGCTTCCTTAGAAGGCCCTGAAAGAAACCCACCTATTTGTGAGGAGAATGAGACATACAGAACATCCTAAAAGTTGTAAAATACAATTCACTGGTCTGTGAAGACAAAAAAGTCTGTGTTAAATAAAGCTTCATGAATGATTCACAAGGCCCAGAATTCCCTCTATTTCCAGCAGTGTTCTCAAGCCAGTTTAATATTTCTAGGTAAATAATTCATGCCACTTTTGTTTCTAGCAATAATGCATTCTCAGAAATGCTGGCTGCACAGTATGCCAGGCTCTTTCACTGGACTTTCAGGCTGTGCTGTCTGAAAGTACATCACTTAATTCCACTACCAGAAGTGATCATCACCTTTTTTTTTGAGTATGAACATAAAAGAATGAATAATGACCAAGCTTTTCAGACATAGCTTCAGCTATAATACATGAAAATGGCCATGGCCATGGAAAAGCAAAGTTGGTA
This sequence comes from Merops nubicus, assembly GCF_000691845.1. Taxonomy (NCBI): domain Eukaryota; kingdom Metazoa; phylum Chordata; class Aves; order Coraciiformes; family Meropidae; genus Merops; species Merops nubicus. Next base: position 41,912 of record NW_008588554.1, read on the forward strand.
TCTGGACATTAGACACACAAACAGCACAAATGGTGGAGTATTTCTTTGAATAGACAGTGAGAACTGAACACTCGGTATTTCTAAGGACAGTCTCACTATAATGAGGAAGAGCACAAAGATCTGAAATTACATTTGTGTTAAGAAGGGCTTCCTATAGATACACTCACCTCTCTTACTTTGCAAGGATAAAGTTTGGAAGCCCTGATGCTCTCCTTTTCAAAAAAATGTCTTTAGATATGCCACTCTCTGGTTTGCTACATGGAAGCAGTATTATTTAGCACATTTTTACTTTCATCCTGAAAGAGATCTTCCTCTAGCATACTAGCTGTGACAGAGTTATAAAAAAATCAGTTACAAGCTTATAGCTATTAAAACAGACAATTTTAGGACATTAAAAAGGTAACATAGTTTTACGCATGGATTCTTAAGTATAATTATCACAAGCAGGTTCAGCCAGCAGAACAAGCAGAGAAGAATACCCTTCCTGAGTTATCTGCAGAATTACCTTTATGTTCCAAAAAACGGTGGGAGACTTGAAATCTCAGAGTCTTATAATGGGAGTTGGTTTGGGCCATCATGCCTACCAGTGATTATCCCAATCATTACAGTGATTTATACCAGTGCTGGAATATAGAAGAGTAAGGAACCGTGGTGTTTCTTGCTATTTGTTTCCAGAAGAGCACAGCAGTTACTCACAATGACTACTCTTGTTATGTTTCTCCCTACTAGTTTTATGTCACAAAACGAAGATGCAAACACAATATGATCCATCTATGATAATGCTTGCAGAATTACAGTGTGCTTGCATAATGCAGCTATTATGTCACTCAAACGTGCATGAAATCCCCAAATGGGAGGAAATACGACTATTCTGAACGCAACTGAAATCCTGTTCACTCTGACCAATAGGAATCAGTAGGCTGAGATCAATTACACAAAGCTTAGTATCAAGCAATAATATTAGTATTGCAGTGATTAAGTGCACAGACAGAAATAGGAAAATTTGAGGTAGGAGCTCAAGCTGAGGACTGTTTTTTGTTATTTGATATTAAATCAAAGTAGAGACAAAGAAAAATAATTTTCAATAATATTTAATACATATATTGAAATGGGAATAGTACCTAAGCATTATCTATTTATTCATTCTGGTAATCTTCTTACAGAACAGTCTATTAATCACATATTTTATTGCTGTCAGCTTTGTTTGCAGAATTATAATGAATAATAAATAATTTGCTGTATCAGGTCCAGAGACTCAAAAACGTACAGCAAATTCCTTTCTTCCCAATACGTATCTCTCCTATGATTTTATGCCTCATTCTATTTAAGTTTCCCCCCAAATGATGTATTCCAAGCTTGCAAAGGCAAAAGGCATGAGTTATGAGAGCACATGTCACTTCTAAATATTAATCACTTAGTCACTCACTGCCAGTGGAATCTACTTTATCATCACTAGTGCTGATATTCTTCAATTCTGACAGAAGGCATTGAGATAGATACATACCAGAAACCAACGGAAGTACAAAACAGTTTTCATCATTGGGAATTGGTCTCAATTCTATGGTAATTCCATTTCATCAACAACTGATGTCACACTGAAGCTCAATACAGTTATTAATTTCACTTTGGATTTTTAAAAAAGTAAGTTTAAACATCTTTGCTTCCAAGAATTTCTGTAACTGGCATGTTTAGAGCTCTAGATTGTGTCATATTTAGGTGTCTATAATAGTCCAAGATGGTGATCTGATGTTATTAGTTCCACTGACATTTAAGAACTTTTCTAATCGTAGTTAAAAAAAGTCCTTCCCTCTGCCAACTTAAAAGTAAATTACAGAATTAGATCAGTGATATAACCCACTACAATGCTATCATTAACTTAATTGACACTATGCAAATTTACATTAGCTGTGGATATGCCTTTTGTTTATAGGCTTTTTATTTTAAGGATACCAACAGTAACTACACCAGAATAAATCTTGTAGTTTGAGTGGATTTAATCAATTAAAACTACAAGACATTTAAAAAAAGAACCTGGTGAAAAATGGCCAGTACTTTCCTTGAAATACAGGGGATGTTTACCTGTGTGCTAGGAGCTGGCAGAAATGCTATGCAGAATTTATAAGCACCTTCTAGATATAGTTTAAGCAGTGTTTTGTTGGCTGCCTAATTTCTCTAAAAATGAATTTCACTCTTTAGAGCAGAACATTTTCTCAGCAGTGGTGCTAAATTCTCATGTGTATGTCTCAGCTTGGTCATACTGACAGGTACTTCTTGTCTCTGACAATTGTTACTGAGTAGACTTGCAAGAGGCAAGCCTCTACAACCTTCTCCCTTCAGCGTGCAACACCACAGAGGAGGGAGAAGTTTGCAACTGGGAACTTCCCAATAATCAGACTTCAGCCTAGTCTCCATATATTGCAGACTGGTACCAGAACTGAATTCCTGTTTTAAATAACTTACTATATCAACTGTGGGAAGTCTTGATTTCTGATAAGATGCTCATTCTCGTCTTTAAAGTCCTGCACTAAGGTTAGTCTGAAGAAAGATTCAGATGTGCCAGAGTCTACTGATGATGGAAGTGTTCGGGGTTTTTTCCTAACTTATTTAGAAACCTACAGTCTTCAAGAGAGTATCACTAATCCACACGTTTCCCAGCTCTCAGACAGTGCTCAAATTAACAAAACCAAGAAACCCATGAGAAACAACAAAACATCTCCAAAGGTACGAGATGAAAAGGTGCTTTCCCCCAGCAGCTTTAGGAGCAATGACTTGATCTTTCAGCCAAGAATCCACAGGAGTTCCAGTGTGGTCACTGACAAGTGAGTGCACATTTTTTTTGTGGGTTGGCAGGTATCCACAGCCACCTTCAGATGGGCTGCTTACTATCACTGCAATACTTCAGCACATAAATACACAGGATTTGGTCTAAATGAAATACACTCTACACAGCTGGTATGATTTACAAACAGAAGGAAAAAAAAAAAAATCATTCTGGGAATATGAAAGATAAGGAGAAGCATTTGAGAGTGAAGTTTTTTTCTTTTCCCACAAATATCAAACCATACCTTCAACTCCCTGAGAAGATGTAATAGGACAAAAGCAAGTCTGACACCTATTGGGCAACCCAGACCTTCCAGTAACAAAAAAACAAGTTGCAATTTTCTGTGAGCATTGCTAAGAGTAGCCAATTTTCAGAGGAGGTAAAAACTACTCAATTGTTCCTTGTCTTAAAAAAGAAGTTCACAGATATGAGGAACCTGAATATAAAGCTAAGGTTACAAGTCTCTCCTCCTCATTCTCCCTCATTCACTTAAGTGGACCCTTCAGAGAAGGTACATTTACCATGAGCCTTGTGTAAGCAAGGGCACAGTCAAGATGTAAAATGAAAGGGATATACTCCGACAACCACAAAACACACCTGGGTACTTACACATCCTGTCTTAAGCTGTGATTTCTTTAGGGAATTCGAAGAAACAATCAGTATATAGATTATAACAATAATAAGGATGAAACAATGCACATGTACTTGCCTTTTCTTTTTTTTTTCCAAGAATACAAAGCTCACGGCAGATCACACAGGCTAAACTATGCTCCAGAACAGCTCAACTAGCTGTAAAGCACATCTAAGACCCTGGCCTTGAGCTATTGACCACATTCCCTGAATGAACCTGCCCCTTTCTGTAGCTTGTGGAAGTCATCTATCATTTTAACATGCTCTGCAGTTAGTAGATAGACAGCTGCCAATCATTTTCAGATACTTTCTTTTCTGCTTCTCTGGGAGAATAGTGTTCAGAATTATTTACTTGTCAAAATGTGACACAATAATGTAATAAATAAGGCTTCACTTAGTGGCAGATATAGCTGAATAATCAGGAGAGCACCATCAACTTCTTTTGGGCCACCAGAATGAAACACTGAGCCTTCAGCCTTCTAAATAAATGTGCTTAATTCTTAAGTGCCTGAAGCAGAAACTGTGATCCTGAAAGGGCCCAATTACTGCCTCAACACATGGAAACCTAAACAGCAAAGGATGTTACTTTTAATGTCCCCTTTCTCCAGGTGTGTTACCTTCTGCTTCTGTGCATTCATGACACACCCAGAGCTGAAAATCCTGATGGCTGCCTGCATTCAAGCCCCAATCAGATCAATAAATTATCTGCCCTGCAGCTCAAGTCCTCTGTGCAGCTCAGTCCAGACATATGGAAACAGAAACTGGATTGGAAGCTTCTGTTCACAGTCAGTTTTGTAGAAACACTTTTGTCCCGATCCGATGTCGGAGGAGGTT
>NW_008588555.1:0-22496 GCF_000691845.1 Merops nubicus
CCAAAATGGCAGCCTACTTGCAAGGCTTTAGGAACCCCATGAAATGGTACCAAGCACAGAACTGAAACATCAATATCCAAACAAACTGACCTGCTGGTCTTGTCCTCGTGGCACAGACATATTTTGCTTTGCCCTTTCCAGTGCTCGTAGTTTGTCACGTAAAAATATTTTATCTTTTCCTACCTATGGTCAAGACACATTTGATCATTAGCTGAAATGGACTAATCATTCTTAAGAGACTCAAGGCCTGTGAGTAATCATCAACCACAATAATCATTAAAATTCTTTTTTTTTTTTCCCCGTGAAATTATCTGCCTACAGAGACAGCTGCAGCAGCACAGCTTGAGGGTAAAATTATTTTGCAACAACTCCCTTTGTGAGTTAAGTTTCCCTGAAAGTCACACGGGGGAGGACTCCCACCCTCCCTGGAACTGTCATGGGAAAAACAGATTACAGCTCTACAATAGCAGGATGAGCAATCAACAAGGAAGTCAAATTGTAAAAAAGATAAAAGTTAAAAGTCAGACTTACATAAATAATTTGCTTATGTAAGAGTTTGGTCATGGCCCTTCTTCCTTCTACTATTTGCCAGTAGATATAAGTAATAATTCTGAACAACAACAAAAAAAGTGCAAGAGATGAGCACTCAAACCCATGAGTATTTCCTCCTAGTCACTTCCTAAACAGAAAGTTCTCTTGTTTGTTTTATCCATTGAAAGATACATATACACAAATCTACACATGCATATATACACACACACATATAAAAATCGGATATACACCATTACACAAGGAATGGCAAACACATGAAATTGCTTAAGACATTCTTGTGCAAAAGACCCAAAGATTCAGGTACTCGTATTCGAGGTGAGAGGTACAATTAAAGTCAGTCAGCAATACAGAGGGCAATTTGGGGAACAAATAGCAACCCAACGTTCTTATCCAACTTTGCGTCATTTGCTTAGACACCACCATGGAGCTTAGAGCACAACACTGAACACCTACTGCTTCCAGGTCAGTCCTGATCCCACTAGTATGATTGGGAACTTGCTTTATGAAAACAGGTTTGGCCTCTTAAGTGCATGTGTGGCACATGCCAGAAGTATCAAGCAGTACAGCTACAACCTCAAACCCTACCAGTGGGCACATAGCTTAATATACCTCATTTTGCTAAAATAATTTACTTGAACCAAGGGGACAGCATGTGTGAAATAGCCCCAGATCGGCTGGAGGCAGACTAACCTACTACCAACACTTAAACACCTTGCTTGTGCACCACCATACCCTTCCACCGATGTGTCCCTGTGTAGCTCAGTCATTCTTCACATGCTATCACTTCCTCTAACAGCTCCACTAATGAGAAATAGTCAAAGCAGACAAAGCAACCACCTCCCAAACTTCTGCTTTTTATGTTGCTCAGGGTCCTAGTATACATCTGGCCAGTACTGCCTGTGCTTGTGAAAGCTTGCTCTTTCCTTACTGATTCATCCACCTCTGGGGAAGATGAGAAAAGGAAAAAAGCAATCTATCCTGCCAACTGGATGCAGCATGTTCCTTTTTGTTGATGCTTCTGAAACTAAGTGTGGCAGTGGTACTAAGATATGGAGCCCAGGCATCAGTAAACTAGAAACATTAAAATTCAGTTAAAAGCAGTGTAATGCTAGGGTGAGCATGAAGCTGGTTTGTAAAGAGCTTTGTCATCCTAACATAAAAGGAACATGTTTTATGTACTTCAAATACATGAATTTCCAATACATTAATAATTTTTGATGCTTTAAAATGCATTTTGTAATTTTTTTAAAATTAAGAATGGCTATGTCATCATCATGTTTTTCCACTTCAGATCCTTTTCCAGTGCTTTTCATTAGCAGGTACTTACAGGACAAGAGTGGAGAGGACGAAGAAGAAAAGTTCACTTGTAATTAAGTTATGGTAGATCCACACTACCCATTTTGAGGCAGTGTAATTTTCCAATATTTTTACCCACTCAGAGACTGCAGCATACATAGAAGACAAACCTCTGAAAGGACCACATTCTTCTGAAGGTTTTAACCTGAAAGTGTGAGAAAACAGCAACTTAGAGCTTCATATATTAACCAGTGATTTACTTGTTAATCACTTACAATTTAATTTAGTAATTTTGTACATCAGGATGCTTATTAGTTTGATGTAGCTCTCTACTCTCTTTGGATCCTCAGGGAACTTCCATGATCTATGTTTGATTTTTCACTTGGGTCACTTTCCAGCCTTTAAAATGTCCATCCCAGACTATGCAGTGAGAGGGAAGAGACCTCACCACAATGGATCAGTACCACGCCCTGTAAACAAAATTTTGATCTAAAACGTAAGAAGTCAACCACTGTAGCACAAGGTACAGCAAACTGAAAATCTGTCTTTTCAAAGTTTCACCACAGGTGCTTAGAGGAACCATGACTCCACCTTGCCTTCGAGGATGAGTCAGTACAGCTCGTCAGTACCAACAGGAAGTGCTGAAGTAAGGCAGCCCATAGCAAGAATTAACATTTCCAGGTAGACTGGAATAGGAAAGTGTTGTTTGATTTGAAATTGAACCACTGCAGACAGTCCCGCTTGCCAGCTGGAAATGTTTGCTCTGAAATATTTCATCCCACCTGGTTTCATGGGTAGCCACTTGTCTTACTAAATATTGAAATTATGCGGCTGAACTGCCAAGAAGAAGAAAAGGGATATCCATGCTGCCCTCATTCCTGTGACCACAGCAGCACACCCAGAAACAAAGCAGCTTTAAAATACTGGTAACAACCCAGCTGCATTATTGCAGAGGTCAGCACTCCTGCAAAAAGCGTCTCTGAAATTTGTAAATAATCCAAAAGTGGAGCTCCATTGAGTTTTAGCAGGTGTTTCTCCACTGCTGACCCAGTATGGCCCATGGCATAGAAACGGCCAGGAACTAACACTCCGTCGCAGAAACTTTTAAGAAGGAAAAGCCAAATCTGCTGTGTCATTTAAATGGGAACCCATAACTTCAAAGTAACTTTGTTTCTCCTCCCACTTTCTTCACTTTCTTATGGGACAAGTTACTGCATTAACCATATTCTTGCAAACTCACTGAGACTATCTTGTTTTCAGCATACAGAACACCTCATGAACACCTGAAACCTTCCATTAGCAATTAATGTATCTTTTTCTAGAGAAAAATGCAGATTCTTCTGCCTGCTATCAGGTCACACAGCATAATGTAGTAAGCTTGAATACCAGAGATCTTCCATACCTAAAGACAGTGACTCCAATGACAGTCAGGACTCCAAGGAAGGAAGGGAAAAACAGCAGGAACATGAAGGATGTTGTCATTTGAGCAGTTCTCCAGATTTTGCGAGGGGGTTGGCAATTCATCATCAGACTGACCTTTAAGGACATGAAGGTACACTGACTCAGAATGGTGTCACCTGCCACTTCAACTCACTTAAGTCAATCTAAAGCTCTGAAATTGCAATCTCTGAAACTGCTGTTGGCAACTGCTGGTATAGCAGCTATCAAAAGTTTCCAATAACTTCTTTTATATGAATTTGATAGATATACTGTAGTTTTAGAAAAAATCAAGAATATAGTCTTTAAAGAGAAGGAGGCAAAATGAGGTTGGTGGGTTCTTCAGCACTCTGTTGGATAGCATTTGCATATAAAAACCCACTGTTCAGGGAAATTTGAATCAATCTTTCTAGCTATAGCTTTGTTCTATATTCAATACTACAAACTGTTCAGTGACCCAACAAACAATTATCCAGTCATAGTGCTGAGACAAAGAATTCTGAAAAGAATTTTCCCCCATGACGTTTAGCTGAATCACCCTGCTTATACTTTGATAAAGTTGGGGGGGTGTTGCTGGGGAGTATGTGGGAAGCCAAAGTCACAGCCACAAGCTGAGAGCCTCTATTGATGTATGCACCTGTACACTGTTAATTCTCCAGTCTTCAATGTTACTACTTTATTCACTCCCCCCGCTGTGGTCTTAACCCCTCCTATAACCCTTCCACACTTCCCTTCCCCCCCCCAAGTTTCACAGATTTGATATTCAAGGGTGTGCATACAAATTGTGCTCCTTTAAAGCTCATGCTCCCTCCAAAACCCATCGACCAAACTGCTCCCCTAAACACAAAATCCCACTGCCTCCAGACAATACCAGCACTTTAAAACAAAAAAATCTGCCCAGATTTTGAACAGTGTAAGTATATGATTAATACATGTACACTCTGTTACCTTTTTCACATAAAATACTATAGAAAATGATAGTGTCTGGATACCAGGCAGCAGAGGTGAGAAGAGGATACCGATCCTACAAGAAAGGGTTTACACAAGAAAATTTAAATCTTCACTATTCACCACATAGCTCTCAGTGCACTGAAAGCAGAAAACACCACACTAACTACATATACATGGTTATTTGGAAATGTAATTATATTAACATTGATCCTGAAACAGTAAGTCGATCTTTAAAAATATGCTTACATACATATCTATGTAGACAACTAAAAAATTATCTTATAATTTGAATAAGATACTCATTCTTAGAAATAAGGCATCTTTTCCAGATTTCATACTGAGACTCCTTCAGCTGGAACATCATTCCAGCAGGAAAGTAAACAAAACTCTAGGATGTTCCTGTTGCAGGTTTCTCCCAGATCATGGAGTAAACTACTGACTAAGGTTGTTGTTATTACCTGTGCAATTACAAAGGGAACTGGCAGCTCACAGTCCTTAGAAAGGTACTTTCTATGTCATCTCTCTCAGGTGTATAACCTGTTCTTTTACCCTCTGATGGGAAGCACCCAGAACTGTCAGAATAAGAATGTTATGTTGCATGGTATTTCTAAGTGCAGATGAAGTTTTGGCTGTAAGTATAATGCTTACCAGGTCAACGTCTGCGCGTAGATCAAATCTAAAACATTTTGCCCGATATTAAACTCTGGCAGCCCCATGCTGACACAGACTGTAGTTCCAATAATTCTGAGGGGAAAAAAAAGCCCACACAATACAGTTTGCTAAATAATAAAAGCCTTTGTAGAAATCCCTACAAATAACTTCCTGACTACAAGCTTCGATGACAAATTATTCAGCAACTTCATTAACCACGTTGTGCAAAACAGCCATAGCTTGTTGATTAGAAAGCAACAGACAGAAGAGTTGAAGTAAGACCTAAGATATTTTTCATGCAACTCAAGAAAAAAAAAAAAAAGGATTTGTACAAAACTGTAGCAGCTTTTCAGTTCCTGGGTCCTGAGAATTTTCAGCCTAAATCAAAAATCTGCATCTTGTAGACTGATAATATATCCTAAAGTATATCCTACTTCACACTAGCTGAAGTTGCAAGTAGCCCAGGCACAGACAGGCAAGCAACAACTCAGAGGATTCCTACTGAGGATCAACAGTCCCTTTCCTGCTTGTTTAGTAAGAACAATAAAGATTTTTATAACTATCCCATCCCGCCTCAAATACAGGTCCTAGTACCACCTTATCAGCTGCATCATCAGCAGTGTTTCAGGGTTGGGCTTTCAGGTCGTTACTCTGAATACACACAAATAAATACAAGTAATTGTACTTCTAATCTTTGTAGGTCTGGTGCTTTTGCATAACTTAGTGAAGGACATTCATCACAGTTGACACTGCAGTTTTGGTACTGTGACCTTTTGCTGAGAGGTGTTTTCCTCTCTGAACAGGATGAGAACAGGAGGATTAAAGTACACAGGCAAGAGCTGCAGAGGGAAAGTCTTCCAAGGGCTTTGCACTGTTGTTTTGTGTTAATTTAACATGAAGTTAACAAAGTCCTACCTTGTAAACCAGTCCTGTTCACATCACATGCAAAGGGCAAACAATGAATCTCCTACAAAAGTATGGCCAGGAACCTAAAATGCTCTGAAGAGCTGGCAAGCACTTAAATACCCTATTAACTCCAGTCATAAATAGTGTGTGGCAATAAAAAGGTACATGCAGCAGACGTCAGAAGTAAATGACATTTTGCTTACCTGCTTAGTTGTATTCATGTTCAGTTACAAATATTTTTTCTCACTTACAACACTGCAGAACTCTACACTTAGGAGTCATATCACAGCCTTAATAAGACTGATTAAATAAGATTTTAAATTTGTGTGCACTCTGTAAAGTGACATAATTAAAAGGAAAAAAAATTACAGGGGGACATACCAAGGAAAGCCATCAGTGTGCCTGTGCATATGCAGAAAAGCAAGATTTTCTGCTTGAGACACTTGGTTCCTTGTCACCCCATTCAAGAGAGATCCATGGGAGTGCAACATGGCCTCCTCCTCCCTGCCTGTGTTTCCACCTTCAGAGTTAAAAAGGACAAATTGGGACAGCAGAATGTTACACACTCTGACCTCCTCCAAAGAAGGAGCTACAATATACACAAGGTATGTACCCAAAGTCTATGCCTGGTAGAGACAACCAAGGAAGTTCCAGTGGTGCTGCAGCCACACTTCTGTTGGACTTCTTTTCTCACACTGGAAAAAAAGACCATCTTTGGTGATCTTTGGTTAACTAATATAAGCAAGATTAGTAAAGTAGTACTCACCTTCGTAAAAACTCTCCAAAGAAAGAACCAAACAAACAAAATATGAAGTCAACTACAAGGAGGCGATAGATATCTTGGCCAACCAGAGTTTCCCAGCACTTTAAGTAGAAGAAGAAAAAAAAAAAGTGTCAAGAATCATGTGATTCTAAAATCATTTTAAATGCTTGGGCATCTGAAACTTGGGCTACAGATCAAAGATTTGCTAGCACTCTGACTAATGACAGTTGACCTCTCACTGAACAATGCTGCAAACGAGCCGAGACCTGAGCTAGGCAATTCATTTTTTCCTACAGTTCGTTTCTCTAAGGATGTTAATAAAAAAATCTTGGGATGGTAAATTCAGCTTTCCAAGGCACTATATGTACTTCTGTTTGCTGCAGCAGCCTTCTTATCAAAGTGTTCCCTAATCTGGCATTGTAAGTCAAAGAGCTGTATTTTTGAAACTTTACCTGTGACTCTGATGCAGCCACAATGTTAAGCCAGTAGTAGCACAGTATTCCAACAATGGATATTTTCAGGATGATATTTCTAAAACAAAAAAGTAACAGTAACGGCACTGACAGCTGGTCCATAAGGTCACTGGAGGGAGTGATGGCAGGATGACCGTTGGTTACACTCTGTTACCTCCTCTTACAATAAGAATAGCACTGCAGACTGTCAGATCTAACAGGAGCTCTCCTCAGAGCTTGGATACAGTGCCAGCCCTCAAGCTTTATGTTTAATTTTCTCCTCCCCATCCCACTGAGGGGCAGGGCAAGGTAAGAGTGAGTGTGCAGCTCTGTGGTGTTGAGTTGCCAGTTTGGTAGGCTTAAACCACAACATTGTCATAGAGTCAGACAACTTCAGGCAAAAAGCACTAAGGGGTAGTAGCAACAAATACCTGGTAATAGTGACATATATCTGTTGCCCAGGAGTCTGAAATCCCTCCAGGTGTCCAAGCCAGGAGTAGAAGAATGGCATGAATGCATTGAGGAAAGATGCGACAACAGGTAGCACCAACATGGCAGCTTGGCTCTCTAAGTCATTTTTATGTTCTTTCACAAACAGCTTGGAGAGGAGAAACAAACAAAAAACTACAACCAAATAACCCCAGCTTGGAGCCTTAACCAAAACGCTGCCTCAAGCTGTGTCCACAGGGGAGACACCTGGCACACCTCCCCGTATGCTCTTAAGTAAGAGACTATCATGCTCTGTGGACCCATGTCCAGCACCACACTGACCCCCTCCCCTTCCCCTGCATTACATGGGACCAACAGTGGGAGCCCCAACTTAAGTCCAGCTCCTAGGCAAAGGAAAGGGCTGAAGGGGGAGAACTGCTCAGACCTCTCAGGTTCTACACTCTTGCCATAGTCCCCAGTGGTGTGAGCCTTTGCAAACTAGCTTTTTAGGTATGGATGAGTTTGTGTTTGCACTGGCAAAAACATCAGCTGTGCTTCCCCACGGTCCTAGTAGTGAACAGAACTAGTTCACTCAGTGCAAGATACCCACATGGAAAAATGCATCTCTAAAAAGAGACTGCAAAATCTGTCCTTACCTTTAGGTTATTAATGGAGAGGAAGTAAACACCAGCACAAGCAGCTACTGCTGTTCCCAGGGAAGCAATCCAAGAAACAAAATGAATAACAATATGAACAATTCTCTCTTGTACAGAAAAATTTAGAACTTCTTGGTTTACAGCAGTGAGGTCTTCCTGTAAAGAAACAATGCCTACTGAAGATTCTTTAGTCAAGAGCATAAAATAAAACTTGTTTGAAGTAACTATTTGAGAGACTGAATGGATGATTATTTCTCTAGAAGACAGGCAGTGATAACCTGGGAACATCTACCAGACTACTTTGTGTTCCTACCCTAAAAGTCTTATCTCTTTGGCAGTTACACTGTATTTCATAGACAATATTACAGACCTGCCTTTTGTTTACAAAATAGTTAAATAGCAGGAAAGGAAAACAGAATAAATATTCTGTTTGGCAAATATTTAGTAGTCACAAAGACACATTCCATAGTACAGAAGCATACAGATATTTGTATGTAGCTTAAAGAGACAAGAAAAACCAAGTAGCTAAGTCTGCTCCGGGAGTTGAAACCAAATGAAACTTAACAGTCAGGAAGACTTAAGTCTATTAGGAGCAGGAACAGCATGCTTCAGTCACTCTGCCCAAGTATTTTTGTATGCCCAAGTAAGTCTCTGGCAGAATGACTCGTGAATGCTGGTTTTGTACCTTTCTACCTTATTGTGCCTCCTGTGCTTTGTACCTTTATTTGTGTGCTGAGATTCTTTTGTTTCAGCTTCACGGCTTTTTCATTAGTCATATTGAAGTCCCAAGTGCAGAGAAGTTTGCTAGCATTTCCAGAGTATCTCTGAGGGCTAATAAAGTTCCTGCAGAAGGATTTTGCCATGCTGCATTGAAAATTAAATTTGTGAGACACGTAACAGGGAAAAAAGATAAAGTCTGTACAGCAGAATGAGAAGAGAGACTTGTCAGTTTTTCTATCCCATCCCAAGGCTACCGGACCGATGTCAGAGCACGTCACGTAAGAAAACATGAAAGATAAATTTGAATTAAGAAACAACTCTCACATTTCCTTCTTCTAGTTGTTGCTGAACAATCTTTCCCTCTGGAAGGCCACATCAATACCAACATTTCAGGAGCAACAGCTTACAACAGGGGGACTGTGATATTCACTGGTTTGAGCTGGGATTGTCTGCACATCCCTTACTATTTTGTAGTTATTCTCCATTTGTCTAGTAAAGGTTTGATTTCTGGAGACTGTCTTTTCTAGTTAAACTCTAGACCTGTAAATAAGGACTTAGGGAAACCTACTCAGGTAATTGTTACTGCCAACCATTGACAGGGTGGGGTTTTGTTGTTGTTGCTGCTTTGGTGGTGGTTTGCTTTTTTTTCCGTAATATAAGTGAAACAAGAAAATATAGTCAGCTTACCTGAACAACAAGATAAGAAAACAGATGACAAAATATACTCCAACAGTGAAAATATAGGCCAGCTGCATGTTGTAAGATGGACCATCCTCTATTTTACTGATTGTAGCATTGGTGTAAAAGCCATAGTAGAGTACTGTTTGCTGAAAGTAGCCCTGAAAAGATATGGATGTCGATAATGTTTGATATCACCTGCATATGGTGGGAAGTACCATCTGAAAATAAATTAATGGAAGTGAGAGCTGTCCCAGTCCCTACTGTGAAAACACAGGAGTGACTAAATTTTTAAGTATCAGGGCCTCTGTTTTCCATCTATCAGCTAAAGCCTTCCGTAGTTTTGAGAGCCTTTAGAGATATATAAATTACTTGTATACTTCTTAAGATTCATGTGTGATAGTCATAAGCATTCAGCACCTTTACAGGATTTGGTCTTTTCTGAAAATTCCTCAAGAAGGACAGGCTTAATTACTTCCTTCTTAGGAACAAGGTGCTATGCTAACAAATTATATCAGCTATGAAGGAATCAGGAAGGAAGCATGTGACATTCAACACTAGAGTTACTACATTATAGCTGAAATCCTGCAATGGTGATTGTACTTTGCAAAGTTAAACAGTGTTACTACAAAACACAGCACTTCCAAAACAATTTTAGAAGGAAAAGGCTGACACCTTTCCTCTTTAAAAGATCTTTTCTCAGTTGAGCTTTCCAGATCACTTAGCTGAATACTGGTAGTGTAATAGCAATGCAAAATCTTTTCCTAAAATACAACCTGGGACTTTTACTCCTTGAGTGAAATAAGTCCATGCAATTAAAAGATCCTCCTGCTCCCAGGCCCCACTGAGTGCAGCAGTTTGCCACAGAAAGATCTGTGTGCTCCTTGGATGAATAAAGCTTTGGAAATCAGCAAAATTTACAGGATCACATGGAAATCTGCACTGTATTTTCACACTAAAATTAGCATTGGAAAAATGTTCTGCTGAAGACTATTGTAGTTAAGGTGTGGCTTCCTTTGTGTCTCTACCAACGCTGTCGACAGGGTGATGAAAGGCCTGAAATACTGCTGAACACACCAAGCATCTGCAGTGAGACAAGTGCATCAGAATGAGAGCTACTCATCTCATTCTGCATCAATGTTTGTTGCAGCTTCTTTTTCAAATATGTACTAAATATTGTTTCTTATCACAAAAAATTCTAACTCCACCTCTTAATACAAAATACTTCTTACTCTATTGTGTGTTTTTAAAGTAGACCTGTTGCACACAATACTAATACAAATATGTTGTTACACACTTACAGCTCCAGTGAACAGCTCCAGACCCATGAATGAAAGGTTATTTCGTTCTGCTGCAACAAACTGAGGGACTGTGATGAAACTGAAGTTTATGAGGAATGAGAAGACATTTAAAGTTATCAGCCACTTCAAGAAAATAAAATAAGAGAGAACACTTGTTCCAAACTCAGCACCAATGATCTTCAGAGTCTTGTGCCATGCATGCAGTTGGTGAAAATGTTCTGACAAGCTACTTCCAAACCGCCGAAATGACTAAAGTGCAGGAGAGGAGAGATGAATCTCAGCAAGCAGGCTTAAATAGGACTCAAATTCACATCAGAAAGCCACATATTCTTTACAATTCCATTTTAATCATAAGAACTGATCTCCCCCACTACATGCACCATAAGATGCTTAACTGGTGTTCCTAAGTGCTACCAAATTGCAAGTCATTATTAATGAACACTGCAGGAATTAATTAGTTGTTTGGTAAGTAACGTAAAGCAAGATACCAGTTACCTCTGTAGACAGCAACAATGCAGCTAAAGTGGTTTACTGTGACTGACAATTTTCTGACACTTACCATTACTGTTCCCTGCAGACACTGTGTACAGCAGGAAAGCTGCCTACTGCTGTGTCTTGATTTTTTTGTTACTTCTGTAAGAACTTTATTCCTGTGGAAGAGCAGGGCAATGGGTGACGAGCAATACAGTATGGGTTGTAATTAAACCAGGAGCCAAAGAAGCTGCTGCAAATACAGTTTAACATGAGCACATGAACAGAGTTAACAAAACATGGAGATGTTGTGCTGGTTCTTTTTCTATTAGTTGATAGCATGGCTCTTGTCCATGCTATGACAGCATTTTCTAACTCCTCCACTAACTCACTCTAGGGACAAAATTTAAATATATTCTGTGAGGAGACAGAAGGAGATTAAGACCACGTGGTCTCTTCTCCATTTTCAATGGCAAACATCCAAGTTTCCTTAGAAAAGAAACTACAAGTCATCATTCATAATCAAATCTCAAGGCCTTGGTATTCTGTTTTATATTACCATGACAGATTCTTTTCATCCAGGGAAAGGACAATGAACCATCTTTAAACCATTTTCCCTTCTTCCCAAGAGACAAACCAAAGCTGAGCTGATGGTAAACACCCATACTTGACAGCTAGATGTTGAAAGTACAGTGTTTGTAAAATGAAGCAGATAAACTTTTCTTTTTACCTGATCTCTCTCTTTTTTTTCATGGTCTCTGTCATCTTCTGGATTGCTTTAATCCTTTCACTAGTGGACATATTTGCAAGATTTCCAACTAACTTCTCCTCTGCATAAAACATGAAAAATCCAAATTTTGTGATAATACAGTAATTCTTATACAAAATCCAAAATGGATACAACAACATTCCCCATTTTCAGTGCTACCAAGGTGAGGAAAGTTCTTAGACTTAATAATACTCCACAGAACATCCTCAGTTCCATCAGTGTTCTAATACAAATGTACATAAGTAGTAAAATACTGAATGTTAAAAAATAAGTATCACTTGTCTGATGCTCATTTAATGTTAATACAAAGAGATGCAATATAAAAAAAAAAAACAACCAAAACCAAAACACAGGCAAATGCCAACATTCTGGTCTATTGCTTGATTGCTGTTTAAGAGTACATTTCTATGATGCTAACTATTGACTTTGTTTTATTTATTCTTTAATTTTAGTTGATGTTAGTACCGAAACTTAGTGTGTAATTCTGATGATAAACCAAGAACAGTATCAACCACACCATCCTTGTGCAAGATGCTATTTAATGCTGAACCAATTATCTAACTCTTACCTTCTCTGCACACTGGATTTGTTTCAAACAGGTTGGAAGAAGTCACAAAGACCTCATCGTGTGGTCTTCTGTTGCGTCTCCAAATAAAGCTATCTAAAGAACATGCACTGTTTAGTAAGCTCAGATACTCCTGACAAAGTGACTTAAGAAATTCAAATTTTACTTTCACAGAAAAAACTTGAAAGTCCATCCTTCAGTCTCACTACCTACATGCAAACATATACTCCCCCATTCACTTAATTCCTGTTCATGCTTGATGACTGCATGCAATTTTTCAGACACATGCTGAGAAAGAGGTACTGAGCCCAGCCTCCAGCTATCATGGAAACCTGTGCCACCTAACCCACTCACAAACATGCACGTTCATTATTCAAGACTTTCTTCCTAGAAGACAGGTCCTTTCCTTAAAAATCCTTCCACTGATTCAGAGGGATTGTTTTAGAATCACACTCAAACGTGCTGAATAAGTTACATGTATCAGACTCCCAACTCCCTGGGGCCAAAATGCAACCATTCACTCAACCTTCTTTCATTCAGTTATTCAAATGCAATTAAAAAGCATCAGAAAAAGAAAAACATCCATGCCTCCTTGTGGAGGTACTTCTTGAACTTTCAGCACCCAGACCTTTACCCTCCAGGTGACTGTGTTGGAAATGCACTCTCTCCTTCCTAACAGGTATTAAAACTCATGCATTATAGTTACTGTTTGGATATATCCTATTCCTACGGTCACGCATGGAGTGAGGCATGTCCTGGTACCAATAAAATCATTGCTTTTTAATACAAATACAGGATTTTGCCAAATCAGATCTTAACTTAAAGACCACGTTCTTAAAGACAAATAAAAAAACAGAAGAAAAAGCAAGAATTGCTCACTTTGTGGACAGAGAGAGACAATTCTTTCAATGCATCCTGGTAAAAATTCCACAAAAGAACTCTTAATTACATTCCAGAAACAGCAGAGTGATTGTAACAGAAACTAACTGTACAAAAAAAATTATACAATATGGGAAGAACACTTCCTACCCAGAACACAAACAATAAACTACCATGCTGGCCTAAAACAGAACTCAGATTACACTATTCCAGAACCCCTGTATTTTAATGAATTTAAATCTTGAATTAATGTTATAATTCTATAGTAATCTATAGTCGAGAATTTACAGAGACAACATAGTGAAAAGTTCACCATAGACAGGCTCAAAAATGCATCCTATCCTCCCTTTGTTTCCTCCTACAATGAGTCTCCTTAGATAACTGCGTAAGTTTGGTTTACGTTGCCCCACTTATAGGGAGTTTTAGTTAAAATGGGTAGGTACTATATCCTCCATTGCTCAAGAAACAGAGATCAGCTTCAGAAAGACATCGAAAAAAACAGCTACAGTGACACAGGATAGTAAAGGAGAATTTATGTTTTATGATTCCTTTTATTACATTAAGGTCTTCACACCTGAACCAGAAGGCTTTTAAATATTTACTATTTTATGGAGAGTAAGACTGACATGCAATATTTTGATGCACCACATTCCTTATGTCTTACCTTCTGACCCACTGGAAATTCTGTGGGCATAGGGGTGATCCAGCTGGTGAAAGGTAGAAGCTGGGCTGTATGCTAGTTCTGGCTCAGGCTCAAATGAACAATTATCTGTAAGGGAATCAGAACTAGACAGAAAATTGTATACGGCTATGGATAATTTACACACACAGAGTATCAGCCCTACTGACCACACACAGCTCTACTGCAAACACAGCAATATATCCCATTAACAAAACTCACTCCTTAGTACTCATGGACCTACACAGTCCACACAAGTATTTACCAATCTGCTAATACAACAGTCCATGAATCTGTTAATATAACATCTGACCTACTTCTAGGAAAAAAAAGCTGAAAAGCCCAGTGCCACCACATACAAATATATACAGAGTTCATCTTTCCAGCGCTGTAGGACTCCCTCGGGACAGAGAAAGCCATTACTTGTTGCAGTGTTTCTGTAAGCTGTTTGTGTGAGAAATGACATACCCATGGAATTTCCATGTGGACTTCTGCTTGGGACACTAATTCTCAGTAAACCTTCGCTGTATTCAGAGCCACGTCTCATGGAGGCCATTGGAATGGCCAGAGGATAATTTTGTTCTCTTCCACTGTGTTCTTCCCAGGAACCACGCAGTGAAGAATCATAAGAGGTTTGGTGAGGGAACAGGTTCTTTTGAGAACTCCTCCTGTGTGGGCAACAAAAAGGAAAACCCTAAGTGCAAAAAAACCCTCTCAGTAGATATCCTCAATAAATCTGAGTACATTATGAAACAAACTGATACTGAGGGGTATTTTCTATTTAGAACTCCAACATCAGAATTCTCATTTGGTCACTAACTGAATTTTAAAGACTAAAACTTTTGTCCACCTGAATTTAGCCTGGACTCTATCTAAAACAGGAATAACAGCTTGGAAGAGGAGGACATCCACGGTTATGGTACACTGTGAAAATTACTGGAACTAGAAAACATCCATGACATTATGTCATAAATCCAAAACTACATTTAATTGATAAATTCATCTAACATGTAAAGAGCAAACATGCCATTTTTCTTGAATGCTGCCTTCCTTATAACAGCTTTAAAATTTTCTGTCTGAGAATGCAAACATAAAGGAGAGATTAAAGGAATTTCACTAATTAAAACTATGGAGAAAAAGTTTCTTCAGCATATAGAGAATTTAATTTCTTATGGCACAGTCACAACAGCAAAATTAAATAAATTTACCTTCTATCAATCTCCAGTGTCTCTGCAAAGTGGTAGTCTGGATTTTCAAAGGCTTCATTGTAATGATAAGACATGACAAATCCTTGGTTTGAGGGATCAGATCTTCCTTATTTTGGTCTCTACTGCTTCATTAATATGGTCACGGGAAGACCAATTACAGACCTAATTACAAAACAGATGCATGTACATACAAAATTACAAGAAAGGGACTTCATTTTTGAATCTTGGTTAGAAGACTTTGTTACCTTGCTAACAAATAACATGAAACAACATAAAGCAGAAATTGTTCTAACCTAGTGCTATTTACCATGAGGAAATTAGGGTTAACCACAACCTGCAGATAAAACAGGAAATAATATTTCTCTCTTGTAAGTTCTCAACAACACTAAGGAACTGGAGCGCCACAGTGAACAGTGCACCAACTTCTCTGCCTGCAGCAGTTTTTATTTGAGATTTCTACTGCAGTAAAGGAAGTATCACACGAAGAAAAGTATCTTCAAAATGGATAATTGTACAGCACCTAGTTTCTGAAGGCTTGTCAAAATTGTTTCTTTTTGCCAAAAGAAGCTCTTAAAACTACTGTTGTGTCATTTACACACCTAAAGGTCTTGGAAGACAGTCTCAAATCCTGCAGCATGACATACAGTTATAAAACACTGCCCAAGTTTTGCATACTGACTGACAAAGAGTTTTGCATATAAACACAGGTGGTTGATTGAATTCCAAGTCCATCATTTTAATCAGAACATTGACTACTCTTTCATTATAGCATGATGAAGCCTGCTATGAGCCCCACGTCTTCAGCAAACATTCAGTAGAAAAGCATACCAGGCAATCTGCATACACAGTGTGTCACCCACCCTTCCGTAACTAGTGGAATGTGATTATTGCCAACAACCAACTATAAACAGTGTCCCCTAGGTGAAACTTGTGGGTTTTCAGGCAACAAATCCACACTTAGAGAGACAGAGCGAGCTTCTCATGTATCGTACATTGTCACTTGGCTGCTGGCTGGGTTTAAACTACAACAATTCGGAAGAGTCATTAGTAGAACCTCCTCCCCTTATCTCAGAAGAAAACCAATGAACACCCCAGGAATCCAAGGCTCTAACATAAAAGTCATGGGAAATTTAAATCTCCTGAGAGATAGGTTTTCTTTGACAGGAACCACTTAGCTCTTGATGATCTTTCAAGCACTAGCTTAGAATATATCTGAAGCTTTATACAAACTCTTCAGGAATTAGTACATTCTGTCCACATACTCCATTAAAAAGACTGGAAATGATTTTTCAAAAAGATAATCATGGTCTTCTGCAAGGAGGTGCTTGGAAAACTAGATTTCCCCTATATAAGTGTTTCACATTTCAAACTGTAATGAAAAGCTAAAGAGGAAAAGATTACTTTCTTAGAGAAAGAAAATTCTCAGACAATTCCCTTTGAAGGGTATGCAAAATTACATTTTTTCTGTTTTTTAAACTGTTTTCCCAGGAACCTGATACACTTGGACTCTGCCGTCCAGCAAGCTCGGAAGCCTGCCAGCAAGGCAGCTGGAAAGCTGAGCACTGATCTAACAGCTCATCAACTTGCCTGGTCTCCATTCAAACTGTAGAGAGAATGGTTATTTTGACAGAAGCTTATATATGGTGTAGAATCAGCATTACCTGGAACCAAGCTTGTAGGGAAGCATCAGCCAGCTCTATCAACCAACTTTCTAAAGTGCAACCACCCAGAAGAAACGGGCAAGACTGGCTGAAAAAGAAATCCATCACTTCTTCCTCTTACTCATCTTAAAGACCTCTGGCCATACCCACAAAGGCTTGCTAAAACATGCAGATAAGCCCAAGACAGGCTGTCTATTGGTTCCATCGTTATCCACTTTATTTCCTTCGAGTCCTAAAATGAGTTTTGTGCCAGGATTTCATGGAAAATCCACAAGGACATTTACAGTCTGACACAGCCCAGCATCTGAAGACACTCTGTTTTTTCTCCACTTCCGAAGTTTTAAGGATTTTCAATATCCTTAAATAACTTTCAGTATCCTTACATGCCCTGTACACACTGAGGCAAATTCAAACTTTTGCATTTTGTTTCTGAAAAAAAACCCAGATATTTTTCCTCTTGCTGAGAGCATTAGATCCCAAACCTTGGAGCATTTGCAGCAAGCAAGAACGTGAACATGGATCACCCATATGTTTCCTCTCTGAGGCTGTGGTCACTCAAAGATTATTATGCTACCTGGTACATACATTCTGTAGGGTGGGATGGAGGTGTGTCTGAGCGTACATGCTCAGGGTGGCATGCCAAGAGAGTACAGGCAGCACACCAGGCTACCCAATTCCACCATCCCAAGCCCAAAAAACATAAGAAACCCCTCTTATCACATCAGGTGCCTACATTATAGGTTTGGTTTGGGGGTTGATGGACTGGCAGTTTATAAATTTCTGACCATTTGTAGTTCACTGGAAAGAACTTGAAGCAAGTAATGCTGAAGATAAAGCATCTCTGCCTTCTTTTTGCCCTACGATGGGATGCAGTAAACCATATCTCCAGGAAAAGCTATGATATTTAGATTTCCCCTTAAAAAGTTATTTTCCAGAAGGAAGAAAAAAAAAAAGAAAAAAAAGAAAAAAAAAAAAGGAGAGGTCATTTGTGAAAGATAGAAAGCAGGAGCTTGAGGAATCATTCCTTTGCAGAGTGGTGCCCATTTTTTGGCTGACATTTTGTATTGCAGCAAGCAGCTAGGCAAATCTTGTGTTCCTCCTGCAGAAAACAGAAGGGTTTAAGATCAGTGAGTTTAATAATCACCAAAGTTCCAGGATAAGTAGAGAATGGGTGTGATATAAGGTAGCTAACATAAAATAGAAAGAACTTATAAAGCTAACTATTTGTGTATTGATGAAGAATAACTAAAATAAAATAGAGAAAATTTATAAAACTAACTACTTGTGTAAAGTAGCAAAGAACTGAGAAACTCATCGCCTTGCTGATCACTGCAAAAGTGTTTGAAGAGAAGCAGTTGCTTCTTTGATCTGCTATCCGAAACAGCTAACAACACTTATCTGAGAAAATGGTCATAAAAGTCAGAATTCCCAAGCATTCTGCACCTCTTGGCAGAACAGGGAGAAAGGGACTATTGAGAACTAACAAAGAATAACACATACAGAGGAAACACAAAGTAACATCTCTCACAAAATTATCAGAAGAAAACACAACTACTAAGGGAGAGCAGATGTTCACCAAGGACAAGAACTGACCAAAACCGGCTCAAAACTATAAACTTGCCAAATCACCACATTCCAGACGAGAGGTGAAAAGTACATGGTGAGGAGGACATACGGCCTTCCTCCCAGAGACCACCGCCCACGTCTCGAAGACCCCTGCCCACAATTACCAGGAGGATCTGCGCGAGCGCAAGGGACTGACAAGCTAATTATAATACGAAGTGAGGCTAATTATAATACACAGCAGGGTTAGGCAATGAATATGTATAGGTGTCAGTTAAGTATGCCATGTTTTACGGTATAACTATGAAACGATTTGCCACTGTGGGTATGCACCTTTGTGGTGGAGCGATCCCCCGTGCATCTGCGCGCAATAAACATACCTACTGTAGAACTGCCCAGTTACAGAGTCTGTTTCCATACGTCAGGTGCTTTCTGCTTAAATTATTTAACACACTCTGTGATGATATAGAACAGGAAACTCCAAGCAGTGCAGACTCATGCTTCTGGATCACTTCCCAGAAACATAAGTGCCTTCACATCACAGACCAAAAGCCTTGACAAAATATTGCAGGTTAGTTTCGTTCCTTTCCGTACAGGTAATAGACACTAATCGTCATTTAAAATATAAATCAAACATGAACATCTTGCCAAAATAGTACTTTGTCCTGGTATCAAGGTTCAGGAAAATCACTTAGACCTTCAAGTCCTTTACCTGTAATCCCTCAGTAAAAATGATTGGATCAAGTAAATTCTACACACAAACCTCGTAAAGGAATGGAAACAGTAAGTTCCAGAACTACTTAGTTGACTTGATAGTCTTGAATGAAGGGAATAGAACCCATGGAAGAACTAATTCAGAAGGTTGAACCTGCTCTATTTCCATAAAGATCATTTGCTTTTGTATAGTATGATGGGACGGGACTTCACCGTTACCTAAGTTATTTTTATTCATGAATCTCTGTCCTGTTTAACATGTTCCACACAGTTTCATACTGAAAAAATCAGATTGAATTCTGGAAGCAGAAAGTGAGTCTGAGAGACAGACTGGAGCTAAAACTAGATTACAAACTGCACGAGCAACTAGATTCCAGTATTGACCATTACTCTCCCACTCCCTCAATCCCAACAGTTTCAACACTGCTCTGACAAACCAGGAAAGCCTCTCAGAAAATCTAAAGAGCTGGCGCACTTACACTAATCCAACACTTGATCTTTTATTGATATATTAGCAATTAAACAAGCATGAGTCACACACGGAAGTGAAAGTCACTTTACTTCTTACATCTACTGCCAGAGTACCCAGTCTGCACTGACAACTGCCATCTCCTACTGCCCTTCTGTTGTGTTTCTGTTGACAGCAGCAGGGTCAACTGCAGGAGCCAATGTCAGCTTTGTTATTTTAGACCTTCAATCAACTTCAACAATGTAAATTGTGCCTCTGCTACAGAAGATCTTCCCAGTGAAAGATGAGATGTAGCAGTACCAAAGCCTCATCCTCTTACTACCGCACAGGCAACAGCCAGACAACCAAACTGGGAAGGGAAAGGAGAGCGTGGCGGCATCCCCGCTGCAGTCATAATGCTGCTGCCTCTCCTGTCTCTCCAAACAGCTTGCTGGATCTTGAGCTCACCAAGGAAGGTACTTCCTAGACCTACAGCACAGTGCTACCTACCAGAACTCAGGGCCCATCCTCCCTGTTCCCCCAGCCCTTCTTTAGCGAGGCTGGGGTGCAGAGCAGCCAGGCAGGCTGGCAGAAGCAGGCAGAATCGAGTCTGTCTGACATGGGGGAGAATAAAGCATCCTTCTGTCAGACTATCTGCCCTCAGCTGGCTGATTCCATTGCAAAGACACGGCACACACTTCAGAATTTTTGCTTAATGGCAGTGGATAAAAGTTCAGATACTTCATAAATTCTGTGGAATTCCTAGTACTCTCCGTAAACTACCACACAAATCCCTGCTTCTCCACCCAAAAGGTCCCATGGGATCACAATTCTTATGGACTGAAGTACACATCACAGT
Source organism: Merops nubicus (assembly GCF_000691845.1). NCBI lineage: Eukaryota > Metazoa > Chordata > Aves > Coraciiformes > Meropidae > Merops > Merops nubicus. The sequence continues at coordinate 20,609 of NW_008588555.1, forward strand.
GTTTCTGCATTATCTAATCCTTTCCCTAGACAGCCCTTTGAAAGCAAGTCTCTTTGTTTGCTGCTTTGTTGCTTTTATTTTCTTAAGTCTGACCACAAGTTGCAAACTTAATACACTGGGAAAAATACAAGCACTAGGGGAGGAACAATCAGGGATACACAACCACTACACTTAGAAATAGGAAACTGAAGAGTAAGAACAGTATACCTGTCAAAGAGAGAAAAGAACAAGAATATGAAAGCGTGAACAAAACTCTGCATTATTTCTTCAACACTTCAAAGACTTTACCTAGGTCAGAGTCACACCACTACAGGGAAAAAATGGCTAAGGCAAGAATCCCTTCCTACCAGTGCAAGTCAGTCTTGTGGCTGTATTTCCAAACGGCAGAGTATCACATTCTTTGCATATAGCAGGATGAAATCTTGCTTTGCAAAACCAGTTTTTTAAGGCTCTTTATTAACTAACATTACCAGCTACTTGTATTTGAAGGAAATGGCTGGTTACAAAAAACAAAAAAAGGTAAGTGGTTTTTTCAGTACCTGTTTAGAATTAGTTTTCTGGTTCCAGTGGAAAAGCAGCCTACCACATCAGGTCTATCAGAGATATGAGACACTGTTTACCTGAACAGTTCTAATGTTTTGCCTTAAAAGAAAGCTTTGTTTATTCTGTACTTGCAATGGACACCTATCCAGTTTAAATGCAGCCCTCAAGTTATACTTTAATAAGCAGTATCAGTTACAGGAGTCTCATTCACAAGCTCAGTTGGAAAAGCTCATGAAAACTATACATACAGAATTTAAATAATAAACAGGATTTTAAACACACAACATTGCTGAACTAAAAAAAGGGCATTGTTCTGTTTGTAATGTCTAGGTTAGCTTTCTGCCAGGCTATTGTCATCTTATTACCATTTGCAGAAGCAGCGTATAAGATGACTCTGAGGGAAAAAGAAAAGCTATTCACAATATTCTGGCAAATCACCTAAGAAGCTAGAAAATGGCTGGGGAGAAACAGTTAGAAAAAAAAGAACCAGTTTTGTCACAGGTTTCTCCTAACTCTTCAAAATCCTTATATGCCATTTTCAAATTATTGGATAAATAATTTCATATAAGCTAAATACTTTTTTTTTTTAGACAAAATGCAGCTCCATTAAAATGCAGGTTAACATGTTAGTACATTAGGATTGTATTCTACAACAAATATACAGAAGTTATGGACTATACATGTCACAACTATAGGCTTTTTCACAAAAATATGAAAAGCTGAACACAGCTGTAAGTGCTAGTTGGCCCATACAGCCACCCCACACCACCTCACCACTCTACCACTTTCATGGCATGAATAAAAGTCTTCCCAATAAGCTTCCTCTGGGGAAATAACAAAACAAAACAAAACAAACAAACAAAAAAACCAAACAAACAACAAAACCCCCACAACACTACAAAAATTCCCACACTAAACTAAAAGACTCAAACAATTCAAAAAAACCCACCCGAGTGGGTGGAGAGTGTGTGGAGTCTAGCACAGCTCCCATGCAGGACCACAGACTGCCTGCAGGACTGCTTAACGAACTGAGCACCACTAACGGACAGAGACTTACCAATAAAACCATGGAAGATTTGGCTTTTAAAGATATATTAAATCTTCTGCTTAGAAATGCTTCAACCTTTGTCAGTTATGGGATAAAGGCAAAAAAAATGATGCCGAGACCGAAGACAGAGAAAGTAGTATTTAAATAGTACGTTTGTGTGGTTTGTGGGAGTGACAGAATGACTGGCCACAAAGAACATCGATGTTTAAACCTGAGATTTTTCCCACTTATTTAATAGAGAAGTACTTCTGACTTCTGACTTCCGTTCCCTATCCTAACACGCAAACCTCACAAGCC
>NW_008588556.1:0-24223 GCF_000691845.1 Merops nubicus
TATTAATGGAGGCTGGAGATTCCATTTTATTTTCACAAATACACACAGACTGGCCACAGTAGAGTAAATGGTGACTAGCAAAAGCGCATGGTTCCTACAGAACTCTACGTAAATGCTTTCCAAATACACAAAGTGTACAGGTACCAACTACCATGTTACCTTATGTTTAACAGAAGGTTAAACAACATTAAGCCACTTTCAAGATAAAAAAAAAAAAAAAAAAAAAAAGAGCTTTAAGTAGCAGTGACCACATTTGTTACTAACATCACCTTATTGTATTGTTTGTTTAGAGAAGTCACCACCTTCATTCCTAAATATACAACGTTCTAGCATAGTGAGCAACTAAGCAGCCCTTTTCACACATATAGGCTTTATAGGTCTATCACAAGCAATGAAAACATAAGATTACACTGCAGCCATGACAATGTACAAGGCTATTGGTTTAGTTTACAAACCAAATAATTACAGACCATTATGAAATTGTTTTATATAAAAGCTTCCAAAGTTAACTGAACCATTTCCACATTAGATTGATCACCATGAAACTGCTGGTAATGGATTGAATGATTATTGTTTTGCAGTCTGACAGCTCTGAAGTAGTTTCCTTAATTTCAGCAAAAATAAAGATGGCCCCCTGCCATATTAGAGGGAAGCTAAAGATCAAGCAGTTTGAAAGAATCAGGAATTCAATTAGACAATTGTAGAAGTTATAGCATAGCTTTATAATTTTACATTACTGCTACAGTAAGTATATTGTAAAACAGCAAAGAGGCGTATTATAGGGCTCAAGGAAAAATTACATAGAGTTTCCAAGTTTTATACAATCCATTTGAAAAACACCAAGAAAAGTCTGTAACCGACAATCTAAGCCAATTAAAACACTTTCTGTAAAATTCACTACATTAGACATCTTCAGAAAAAGAATATGCTTCAAGAGTATCACAGAAGAAAGCTATATTCCATTCATGCAAGCTGCAGAGGCTGGACAAGTGCTGTTTGGCACTACACTCCAGGGGTTCTCAAGGTTGAGACTGGTCAGTGCATTAGACACTGAGTATGTATAACATACTAAGAATTAGGATCCACACAGAAAAGAAACCCTTGTACCTGCCTTCTCTTCTCATACTGCAGCCTGCTATGAAATCCCTATTAGGTAACAAAGCCTCAGCTCCCCACTTCCCATGAGGGGCTCTAACCTCCTTCCACACAGGTCACTGTGAGCACTCCTCTGTGGCAGCCATGCCACATGCAAAGAAAAGAAAAAAGGTTTCATCCAGACTTCAAGGCCAGTAAGCAACAAAAAAAAAAAGCACAAAATAAAAGGCAAAGATGGAGTATTAATACAAAGACCACAGCTGCTCTGAGTAAGGAACTTTCCCCAAGACTGTGTACACTTCTGACATTAAGCACATTGGTCACATGATTAAATTCCCATCATTTTTCAGATATGAAAGATATTCCCTATATATTGTAAGCAACAGAACAGCATCACACAAGTGCAAGTCCCTCCTGCTACACAACGTGTACACCTCTGCCCTCTTTCTCTGTCCAATTCTACCTACCCTCAGGCTTCTCAGTGCAAAAGTTCTCAAATGTCCTGGTTATATTTAGAAAGAACTAATTCAAGCGTGACGATTTCAAAAGACATTACTATGGAAAAGCAGGCAATATTTCTAGACACAGTTAAGGAAACTAATAACAGGCTATTCCTGAGTTTTTCTAAATGTTTTATGTTATTCAAGTGATGGTGTTTCACCATTTGCCTTAAAAGACTAACAACAGTCCAGATGGTTGTAGGATTAGTTTTTTAAACCAAAGCTTTTTCTGCTACTCAGTTTCATCTCATGCTTCTCATTTCACTTCAGTAAAAAAAAAAAAAAAAATCAATCAAGATTTCTATTGAAAAAGTGGAAATCACACTAAAGAGCACGTTACCAGAACAACACTATGATCCTGTCACTCAAAGTTGCTGGTGAGTAACAAACCCAGAGCAAAGAAGCTCTCAGTTCATTAAGTCAGTACTGTAAAAACCACAGGTCTCATTAACATGAAGCCTATAACTCCCACCTTTTCACAAGTGTCAGAGACAGATCATATGCAGACATATTTCACTGCATGTTGCTTTATCAAACCAGCTACATGTCTAATACCTTTTATTACTGGCACCTATGAAAACAGTTTTCAAGGTTAGGCTATAGAAGTATAATCTGTTCTCCAGAAAAATAAAAAAAGCTACTTTATAGAAAAAAAATAAATTTTCCATGATATGAAACAAGAGTATACAGCTTCACATTGGAGATTTACACATGAAGAATTCAGGGATAATTTTCTAATCCTTTCAGAAGCTACATCTCCACTTTCAAATCTATATACTCTGTAGCACTGACAACAGGCTTTGCTTTCTATCCTTCTCCATTCATATATCCCCTAGTTTGAGCTGCTCTGAAATTAAGTTCATACAATAAGTCTTACTTCAATCTCCAAAATTTTATCAGAAGAAATACAATGTTTTGACAAAAGAGGGGATTTTAGATAAAAAGAGAAGAGTTTAAGGCATAAGAATGTCTGTCCTCCTTTCACAGCAGCCAAGCATAACAGCTTGATTAAAAAAAAAAAAAATAATAAATCTAGCCTACCAAAAATAAAGTGGCATACTTGTAATATATAACCAAACAGATTTGCAAGACAATTGCTATTTTTGGATGCAAAGTCAGTTTTAATTAGAGTGCCCTAAATTTAGGAACTCAAATTACAGACAGTTTAATAGTCCTTTTCCCAATAGATTTCCAGCACTTACTTGTCTTTTTCAAATACACTATGTCCGTGCCCTGTAATGTACATGGAGATTTAGCTGACCTCTTTTTAAATTGTGATCAAATTGCCTCATCAAGATTGAAAGTGCCCTCACGTCTTCTAAAGCAGTTTATTCACTAAATATAGCTTTTGAACCTTAATTCCTCCATTTTAAATTAAATCTGCGAAATTAACACCAAGCGTGTCTCTGCAAACACTTCAGTAATAATGGTATGGATGAGACGTGTTGACTTTCGATTCAAAACTTATCCTGAGCAGAATCCCTGAACAGAGTATCCATGGATACTCGGGTACACCCTCTTTCTCCCTCCTTAAGTAAACTCTTAAGTTACATCTTGCCCATGTAATCAGTACAAAGCCACCACAGTAAAGGAAGACTGGCAAGTTAGAGTTGAAAGCTAAGCTGGAGGCACAGACTGCAAGCAGCCTTCACTGCTTGTTGCAGTAATTGGTTACTTAAGTGCAGAAGAAGTTCGTTTTGAAGGCCAATAAGTAAGGTGGTTTACAAATGTTTGTCAGAATTAGTGAAGAGAACTGTAACAGTGGAATAGAGTCATAAACAAAGCAATGGTAATACAGAGACTACTGGTGTCCTTCAGCATAACTACATTAAGCTTAAGAATAAAACAGTAAGGAACATACTATCAATTTCAAAATAGTTTTCAGCTTGAAGAATATGGCAGAAAGTAGTAGAATGTGGAATTTGATACTTTAACAAGGGGGGGGGGTCTGTTAATAATTTTAAAGATTTAAATCTTGAATGATAAATTGTATTCCTCAGCTGAGAGAGCTACTAAAGTTAATCTTTTTTTAAAATTTTAAAAATAGAATTCCACTTACAAAAGTAAAATATTTGGTGGCTAACTTCATGAGTTAATGTTTTAAATGTTTAAATCCAAGTTTGATTCAGTGTTACTTTTTCTGCCATTAAGTCTGGAAGGAAGTTTCTCCAAGCTTTGACTGATAATTCAGCATCCCTCTTTTTGCCAACCTCTATGTTTTATCTCAAATATATTCTCCTAGGAAGAGTTACTGTGTTGAAACTAACAGCTTCAACTTGGAAATATATGTGAGACTCCATTTTCTGTAAGAGTCTCTAGGGCAGTATTATGCTTACAGTTCTATAAAGCCTGGATCCATCCTTGAGCACGGATTAGGTTAAAGATCAAAAAACCCCACTCTGTAGATCAGCTGTATTCACCACCTGGGGGTACTCTACTCTCCGCTCTCCTTTGACAGGCACTCTCCAGCCTATTCAAAAACCACACTACCAGTTTAAGCTCTCACTCTCATGCATTGGCTTATCATTACAGCCATCTCTTAGCACTTTGATGACTGAAGGCTGAATATACCTAACTCTTTAGCTTGTCACAGTCAAAGTTTCTTTCCCACCTATTTCCAAGATACCTTAAACACACCAAAGAGAAACAGTTCTGGGAAATTCGTGATATATTTAGGTACTTGCACATACAACTCAAGTTTGCAGCAGCATCATCACTCTCCCTTATAAGAGCTCCCATCATCAGAAAGTTAAATGTCCTGCCAAGTTCAAAAAACTCTATACATGGTGTATTCTCACCTCAGAGAAGAAAGGACTTCCCACCTCTCAACAATTTCTTGGTTTCATTGTATCTAAAAATGAACATTAAAAAAAAAAAAAAAAATCTATATCCCAGAAGTCATGAGATTTGTGAATACATATGAGTACTGCACTCAGTAACAGCAGTGTTGTAATGAGGGATCCTATGAATACTGGGCAGCATGCCTATCTCCACCTGGAGAGGGGAAGTATTTTAACTGACTCACACACAGGTACTTCTCCACTGATACTGATTATTATCCCTTTAAATTTATAGCTAAATGAAAATTCTCTAACAGTTAAGAATAAAATCCATCTGAAATTTTGGTTAATATTTTTATGATTTCTCAAGTGGAGACCTTAAAAGATTTTGTTCTCTTAAAGTGAGTTGGTCTTCTTCAAAATACCACTTTAGAGAAAAGATAGCTGAATTTAGCCCTTTACTAAAACTATAGTGAACTGAACTTCCTAATTTCGCCATACTTATGGCACATGTACATATAATGATCAGTGATGTACCAAAAACAGCTTAAATTCTAGACTACTACCTAGGACTAAGCCTTGACAAAAGAAACTGAGCTCAAGAAAGAGTTTACAGGGAGTTGCCACTAATGGTGAGTTGTAAAATCAACATGTTAGGATAAGGAGAAACAAAAAAAGCTTGTCAGAAGTTGTGTAACAAGGAGCAGCACCATTATTTATAGGTAGTGTCCTTCTGTGAGACATCACGTATCTCTTCAAGGTACCATGGATCTTCAAAGTTCCATTATTATCAGTTGAAAACAAGGACAGCATCATGACACCATGCTAGGTCAGGGAAAAATAGGAATTCCTATTCCAGTAGATCGGAAAGATGATTATTAATTCATTTTTCCCAAATGGTTCTTGTAAATACCACATTTACAGTTTTGGAGGTTTTTCATTTTTCCAGGGGTTTTTTTGTTCATTTCTTTTGTGGGTTTTTTTGGGGTTTTTTTGTTTCTAATTTATCATTACATGATAAAAACGGGTCTGATCTACTAGAAACTTTCCCAAACTCAAAAAAAATTATGAGATTATTAATAATCCCACAATAACAAACATGAACATCTGTCAAGACCCAAAGGACACCTGGATCACAGTCATGTTTCAATATTCAGTATTGAAGGAAACAGATTGACCTCAAATTCCTAAACCTATAAAGATCCAATTGCTATTTGCTTTCCAGTATACCATAACCTAACTCAAATTCTCTAATATGAGCATAGCTCTTCCTGAGGTTCAGATTTTGAAAGAAGATAAAACAGTAAGAAGAATACGGTTTAGAAATTATTTTGGAAGAGACAAAAGTTTTTCTTCTACATCTTTTAACTAGGGTTTGGTTTACTGCCCTAGTAAATCAATTAAGATTGGCATTTCCTAATTAGCATTACAAAACATAAGTGGTCCAAAATTCATGTAATAATGGTAAAAATTACACACTGTACTTGGTAACATCACAACTTTTCTATAATATCCTCTACTATGCAAAAAAAGTCACAGTAAAACATTTGAAAGGACAGAATTTTTTTTTTTATTTCAATTATGAAAAGAATAAGTATTTAAAGCACCCTGAAGACACATTCATCTAGTTCCTTCTACTCTCTCCACCTTTCATGCAGCACTGGTAGAACTTCCTGTGTACGTAAAACAGTGTTGGAGCTGAAGCAAACAGCTCTGCTGGGAGAGACAGTGACCGAGACCAATAACGCCAAAACTAGACTCTGCTGGGACTGGACTTGAACCTTCAACATTTTCTGGCAAGGGATCAGTGCCTTTTTCATCTTGTCTTTCATAAATTTAATGAGACTGACCAGGCTTTGTTTTTGTCTATTTTTAAATTAACTGAGACTGCATATTAAACACAAGTAGGCTGTTATGGGTCCAGTACACCAAGGCAGAGAATACTTGCATTAGGCATACAAGCAATCCTATTTGAAGGCTACATAAACACTGAAGCATATAAATACATGTCTTGCTGTTCTAGAACAAACACATAAATTGACTACAAAGTAGGGTTTTTCTCTTGTATACAATGAATAAAGGAAAAAAAATGTTTAAGGAGCTTAATGTGGCTTATTCCCGTTAGCACTGATAAGAAAAAAAAGACTTGTTTAGCCAAATAATTTTTGGTCAGACAAGAGCATCTAACAGATAAGGTCAGCAAGCCCACTGCACTAAGAACTTCACAGCTACTTAGCAAGAAACACTGTTTACAGTTGAATGGGATAACCAAAAGAGAAGAGAGGTCTAATACATGTTTAGCAACCAAGAGTGTTTCTTTGGCTTTTTCAGGGTGAGGGGTTCTCTGCAGACAAATGCATGTAGACAGACCTACAACCCATAGGTTACATCTGGACTGAAATTTATGACAAGTATTAACATGGTCAAAGAGGGATAGCAGCAAGGGCTGAGAAAAAAGAAATAGATAGCAACGTGTAGCAAGCCAGCAAGTGATCCAAAAGGTTAAGACAACACTCCAGTGAAAGATGGACACTCCTGAGTGTAAAACAAGAGTACAGCTATGGAATAATACTGCGTCTCCTATTACCTCCAAGAGGTACTTTGTAGAGAGGCGCTTCTCTTACAGCCTTAGGTAGGTCAAAAGGCTTGTATCCTATAAACACATAGGTCTTATAGCCCAGAAAGAGAGACTTCAATATGCTTCTTAGGTCCAGAGAAGCTGCAAGGAATCCTTAAGGCACCACAGACATTTCCAAACACACTACAGGGCATTTGGGCTTTGGTTTCTCATTTGTCAGCCACTGAACAGCTCAGTATTAGCTGCAGCTGCTATGGCTTTTATTATGGGAGAGAGGCACAAGAGACAGAGTGATGGAGCAGTTTTGCATTTTGTCTCCTTCCTTCCCTTGCTACAAGTTTCCCCACTCATATCTCTCAAGGTCAGAGAGAAAACACCCATTTCACTAAGAGCATGAAATTACAGAAAGTTTGTGATTTTACAATACTGGATCATTAACTACATTTTTTTAAAAAAATCCATTAAAACAGCACATTAAATCTACACTATGGGCATCAGAGCCCCAAAAGAAACTGATGTTGAGAGTCAACCCACCACGTTGTTTTGATGTAGGCATTAAACAAAGCACACAGTTTCAGAGACGCAGAATACTGGGGTCGTTTGTTGATATTACCATTTTAAGGCAAGAAGTATTTACTTTTCCTCTTTTCTTCCTCTTTCCTCTTCTGTTTAAGGGAATTACACGTTTAAACAAAGCCTTGTAGTTCACCTATACTATTTTTAATAGAACATACCAATCAGGAAGATAACATAGCTAGAAGTCCATGACTTTAACCTCACCTGGCAATACCCTGAAGGACTCAAGATCTCCTCCCCAGAGAATCATTGTCATGAATTTCAAAGGACCTTGAGGGTCTTATAGGAACAGCACAGTACAGGGAGAGCTGGGCCGATGGAGGAGCAAAGGGATTTTGTAGCAATGGACACAGGGAAACAGAGGGTTGAAAAAAAATACATGGCCTAGGGGACAGATGCTCTTGCAGTGACAGGTAACAATGTCATCCTGGTTAGCTTAGCATGAGCATCTCAGATATCCAGTGATGCAAAGCAAGACCAGGGAGTGCTCTTCTGAGGAGATAGAAGTCTGAGCCTTTCACAAGCTACTTTCTGTTCCTCCTACTTCCACACTTCCTCCCCACCACTCTTTGCCCAGCACAGCTTCATAGGTCCTTAAGCCCAGGACCAAAAGCAGTAGAGCCATTTCTTCACTTTCTATAAAGTCCTGCCCACAAATGCTTCTCATTCACACTATTTGCAAAAACTCCTACTGCAGTTTTTTTTAAAAAAAAAAAAAGTGTCCGAATAGAAAAATATGAATGGGAGTTTCAGGTAGAGACTAAAACTAAGGAATACTGAAGTTAATAGCAGGGATTTTCACAGAAGCTTGCAAAGTGAGAAAAGGGAGGCAGAAGCTTGAGTAGAAACAGACAAAAGAGCAAACCTGCTTTGACTGCCATCCAGCTTGCTGACTACAGGAATAACTGAAGCATTTCTGGGCATACTGTAATGCCTTAAAAACAATTGGGTCCAAATCCCAGAAATCCCATTGCTGAGATGAACTGATGAGGTCACTTTTAAGCAACACCTGTAACATAGTTGTGTTTGTATCTATAAACTGAGGCTAAACCAGGGATAAAGAAAAATGCTGAATGTCAGCACAGCACACTGGGCAGAGAGTAAAGCTGAAAGAAACAGGAATAAAGCAACACAGGATAGGTACAGAAAGAAAACAGAAATTGTTCAGTGATAATTCAGCTATGCTTCTGGCAAGTACTTTAGCAATACAGTTGTAACACTGAAAAAAGGCCAATGCAGATAAACAGGAAAATACAGCAATCAAGGTTAGGAGACAGGCATAGGCATAGCTTAAAAATACTGGGTATGCAATGAAAAAACAAAGTAACTGAAAAATGACAGTTGAAAAAGTAGATCACAAAAGTACAATTGCCTAACATGTTAGAAAAATAAATATATTTTCAAAAGTACTTTAACTACAGCATGTTGGAAAGAAAGGATATACAAAAGCAAGGTTTGAAGGATGGCAAAGGTAGTTTTGGCAGAAGATGTAAAAACAGTTGCTTCCCTACTCAAAAAGGATGAAGACCCAAGTGAATACTGAAGTCATACTCCTGTATCTATCCATTTGAATTTAATTGGCATGTGCAGATTGAGGGAGATTAAATATTTCCATACCATTAATTTTTAGTGATTCCCTTTCAATTTATTATGTTGTGATGACGCAAACACGCACATCCCTTATTGAGTGACAAGTTCCAAACGTCAAAATGTTGAATTGTGTTTTTGACATTTACCAGAAGCATTTATGGACTATTTCTGGAAAGGACAATATAATTAGTTCTGGACTTAACTTAATCCTGCCCAGATAATGATAATGTCATGGTAATGACCTTCAGTCATAACTATCAGCTCTCCAGAGATATCACTACTTTGCTATTTGCCATGAGCTTACCCTTCCCCATTCTCACCTTGGGTGGAACCAGCCTGTATGATGTGATATATTGGCTTAGAGCAACAGTGCATAGTTATGAGATTTGCTTTTTATTGTATGAATGCATTCTTTATGTGGGATGCATTCTTTGTAACTTTTTAAACAAGTAATCCTTCCAATATCAGCAAAAAAGTAAAAACAAGTTACGTCAAGTCCTTAAACAGTTTTACCATTTTTTATAAACATCTACCAGATTTCAAAAGCAAGAAATGTACTGCCTCTCCTCCACTAGTTGCTTTATTTGTTTTTTTAAAACCTCTCTCCTTAAATACACATTATTTTCTTCAGAGAAAGTCAGTGCTCACCAAGGCAATTCACAAAAGCGTTAGAGCATTAGCAACATATTTTGAAGAATCAGATACATTACCTAGGGGTGGAAGAAGAATGCTTGTTTGTTGGCAAGAGACTTCTTGTGGAAAGTAAACATCCCAGACCAATTGCTGAAGAGCAAACTCTGTAAAACTTGATTTCCTGCAGATATCCAGTAGTTTATATGAAGATTTCTGCTTCCTGTCTTTGTAAGCTTTCTGAAAAGTCCAATTCAGCTACCTGAGAACCTGGAGTTTATTCCTCTCCAAGTTAAAAGCTGCTTGTCAAGGTCCTTGCAAGGATTTGGATCTGCACTCAACGGCTATGTTAAGTGTGCTGTGCAAAGGTTTCTGACTCTTAATGGGGTTTCTTCAGCCCAAAAAACTCAAAGCTCACTAATTATCATTTGTGAATTAACATTTGAAATTAGATTTAAAATACTTCTGAAACATTCACTTATTCTCCTAAGGAAGCTTTGAAGCTTACTTGTCAGAGCATCCACTGAGGGATGGTTGTAGACATAAGCAACACACATGCACTTAAGATTCATGTTTGTGAGACTTCAGATTTTTGCAAGATTTGGCTAGATGCTTTGCCTACTTGCCTAACACCATCTATTCTGCCTGTCTTTTAACAGGCAGGCTTGGATGCATCGCTTTCATTGCCATCCAAAATAATTAGACAAGTACATACCCAGTCCTGTCCCAAGTAGTTGACACACTTCCTTTGAGCTGTCATCACTACCACTTCTTAAAACTTTGCTGCTGTATACCTCTGACAGATGCTTGTAACATGGAACTTGCTAATATTATTGGACTATTGGCTATAGGTAATAAGCAACACTAATCTAGCATTATTTTTCCTTTTTACTCTGACATAAGATCCAGACAGCATAGCTGCTGAAGAGGTTTACTTTTCTTCCTGTGCAGCAGTACCCTCCCCAATTAAAGTGCAAGACAAGGAGATCTTATCTACCATTCAAATTTCTACATGCTGCAAAAACATGCTACATTTAAAAAAAAAAAAAAAAAAATCTGGGCAGATGTGAAAGAAGGCATAAAAAACCAAGCATTCATCAAATAAGCAGACTAACACATCTCCAGACAAATGTTCATTTACAGGCAAGTACCTGCATAGGTATTTACAGCTTCAACTGCCCAATTAGAAAATAATTCTTTTAAATCCTGCCTGTTCCACTTTAAAGCATAGTACACATCCTGAATCTGAGTTAATAGAGGTATTTTCAGCTTACATAGGAAAAGTAATGAGTTAACAGATCCTTAACCACCTCTTGACAAATTGAAAACAAAAGCCATGATGCAGTGGATTTTCTTTTCTACTCATTTTTTTCCCCCATATTCCCCATCCTCATATCAGAAGATTACTTGTCTTACAATCTCTCCAGACCCAACCACTCACCATTTCTTGACACAGTACTAAGATAAAAAGTTGGAAAAAAAAAAAAAAAAAAAAAAAAATTGGGTCCTATGGTGCTTCCATTCACACACCTCACAAACTCACTCCAAACTTCCAAAAGGTTGCTCTGTTCTGGTCATTCTACTATTAAAGAAAGGATATTGCAGAAACCATGACACTGCTAAGAAGACAATCAAGTCAATACAAAGACTGAACAATCAGTGTTATTTAAAGTTGCCAGAAAGAATAGGTCCATTCTCTGAAAGCGCACAAATTGGAAGCAAACTTCACCAAGTTCCACTTCTGATGGGAATAAAGAGTAAGAAGAGCACTAGTGCAGGAGTAGAGCTAAGAAAAATCTGAGACATTGAATTTAAAGGGTCTTTATTTTTCATAGTCAAGTTCAGGTAACTACTAGCTTTAAAAGAAAACCACACACACTATGTAGAAACTAATAAAAGCATACACATGAACTCTTAACACTTACCTGTGAATAAGCCCTGATTAATATTCAGCCAATGTAGATAAAACACAGGGAGTAGAGGAGAAAGCTCTCAAGAGGGAGATGGGAAATGAGAATCATGTCCTTGTTTTCCCCAGAATAAATCCAGAGAAAACAAATTTTGAGCTACATAACCACAAATTCTTTATCCCTATTGATGACCAGAGTTTCCACACACCAAGAACTCTTTCTACCTCATTTCCCTAACTGGGAAAAGCCCAGGACCAAGCAGTAGAGATTTTAAAAAAAAAAAAAAAAACAAAAACCACACAACACATTCTGGCAGAGACTGCCAGACATGACAACCTACAACCATTAGCAACTAATGTTTGCCTCCATCAAAACCACCCTTAGCTTACCTGTACTTTCCAGGACACTGGAATACACAAAATCAGGCTTAATTCTGGCTACTACTGATGAGGAACTGGGGACTGAAATAGCTGCTGAGAGAAGCACCTCTCCCTTTCCCGGTAACAACAGATGCAATGCCAGCTCTTCTCCCAGTTCTATTCATCTCCTCTTCCTGATCACTTATCTGTACAGCAACAGTCACTTCTGCCTAAAGAGCTCTGAAGTTGTGAGACATCTCAAAGGGCTGCAAGCAGGAGTAGGGACACAGGGATCATAAAATTAGAAGCTATTAAAAGCTACTGCTATATTACATTTGTGCTGAGCTGATTCCCTATCTAACAGTTTAGCTATATACAAGCACAAATCTTGTATATAAGAGCATGAAGCTTGGAGAAAGAAGCTGGTTAAATGCTGGAACAGATGGCTCAACCATCAGCAACCTGCTCAACTCCCACTCAGATGGAGTGTGTACTACTAGGGCTTGCTAGTGTTTCTGGCTACAATAATCACAGAACAGCATCAGCAGGCTGGTGACAGCACTGTATCCTAATATGCACAATGTGGAGAAATGGTAATAGAAAATCAGCATGCCATCTACTTCTCTGACCTCAGCTCACCACTGGTCAGAACTGTCTTTAGCACTGACCCGCTACAGGATTTTTACAGGGTTAAAAGATAAGGAACAGTCTATGGAGTCCTTTGTTCTTTCATCCTTTATCAGACACCTGCTGTCATTAACCAGTGGTCAGTTCTTTAAGATCTCAGATATATCACTCAGCTTCTCCTTGGTCCAAGATATTTACAAGTATTTAGGAATGCTAAGCAACAACTCAGCAAATTGTTAAATAAAATACTACCAAAACATAAATAAATAAGCACTCTAAAATTAAAGAGAAAACCTAGAAATTATTCCTATCTGTATCACAGCTGGGCAAGTCATTACAAGGCAGCTGGCATCTGAGAAGCATGCCAACACCAATCTATCAATCTCCATTTTACTATATCAACAGAAGTCACAAGTCTTGTGACTTAGATTTCCTGTACCCAAATAACTGGATTTCAAACTGCCTGACATTTAGCAGACTGGCAACCTACTGCCTTTACTTATGTTCTATACTTTCTTCTGAGGATCTATGTCACCTACAATTCTGTTTTGATCTTACTGGAAAAAAATAAGCTGAGAGTTTTCAACACACTTTGGATGAGAATGCTGGCAAGCAGGACTTTGGAGAGAGAGCGCCAACAAAGCCACCTCTTACGTGCCACATGCCCACCAAAACAATCCCATCAAACACAATCACATCTCCCCATTCTTGTGCCCAGCAAGCAAATACCAACCACCCCAAAAAAGTCATTGAAATAAATCTGCAACGACTGAGGGCTGAGACACCTACAAGCATTCCAGTCTAAGACATGCACAGGGTTAACTGTCATTTTACTCAAGTAGGATCACTAGCCTCAAGCTGCATTAGATCCTGCACTGTGGTTTGGAAGTGCAGGCTTTATTGAGAGTGTTGAAGGAAAATTTACAAAATGGCAGAAGTCTTTGCAAGATAATCAAGAGAAATCAGAAAGTAAATTCAGGTAAGCACCATGATATTAAATGTCCTGGCACCTACTCCAGTTCTTGGTACGGATTTCATCTATAGCTTTTATAAAGGTCACTAACAGCAACTGGAAGAACACTAGGAATGCTGAAAAGCAAGTCACATAGAAGCAATACAGCTAACAAGTAATTCTTGATCTAAATCACTTCCTAAAATGTAATGCAAGCTGTAGGTACTGGGCAATACTGTCTACACAGCAAAGGCAAGGCTGTACTGATGCAAACCTGTGGAAGCACCACAATGCAAAGAGTCTTCTGCCTTAATACTAACATGACTATGTGGTGCACATTAAGTGCTGTAAAACACTGCAGTAAAGCTATCCTATCCTAACATAATGCAATTAGAGTACTTAATGGGAAGACATCAATAATACATCATTATAGATCTAGTATTCCTCACCAGGGTGGCTCATATTTAGACTGCTGATGTCCCATGTATGCTGCAATAGCATGAGAAAGCCCAGTTTTGAAAGTAGCAGTGGGTGATCTTTCTTTTTTAAGAAAACGGTTCACATTTCAGGTGCAGTTCATCTATACAATATGTTCCTACTTATAGTATCTACCTCAGAGCTGTAAGTAGCCAGTACTGACCCAACAGGCCAGAGTCATTAGGAGATTTTTTTTTTTTTTTTTTTTTTTTTTTTACTTTCAAACTAATTATCCTTTCATTTCTTTGTTGTGGTTGGGTCCCCATCCGTAACTGAGAAATATATACAAGGAATGCTTCCTCTCTCTGCTGATCAGACAAACTTGTCTTCTATATGAGCATATCAATACCTAGCAACACAAATACTGCATATCAGTTCCCTCTCGGCATAGGTGGGATCACACTCAAACATCTCATTTCTGGTGCAGTGCCAAAGGCAGACTATTTTGGACCAAACCACTGAAACAAAGCAAAAACTATATAGTTACAGAACCAAGCTGGCTTCACCACTGGCACAAGACCTACTATCTGTGCCTCAGGCTCATTCAACATCAAGCAACATTCAGTTGGCAGGCAGTCAGATGGCTTGTTTGAGGCATTAGTTTACTAATAGAAAAGAACTCACTGCACAGTGCCTTCTTGCAGTTGATTCTATGTGATAATTGCACAAGAAAAATGGTTTGTATTTGCATTACTCTAACAGTTCCAGTTCTTACCAGTATTTTTTCCAACATTCTTGCTCTTCTATCTAAAGCAAAGGTGCCATTATGTAGGTAGAAGGACCCTTGCTGCATTTACAGTTCCCTTAGAGACTAAGCATGCCCTTTAGCAAGTCCGTTTACTTGCTCATCTATAAGGTAAGGTAGTAACAGCCTACTAGCTCCCGAAGTCGTTCTGTGCTGTCCTAACTTCTGAATAGAAAGTGCTTCATAAATATTAACACCGTCCACTGAAAATGCATACAATATCAGAACTTAATGACACAAGTGGATCTTATTCAAGATCTGGAAGATCAGCTCGCCCTACTCCCACACAAAGCCATGTAGATGCACCAGGAGTGGGTTGAGAAGCCCACTCCCCATCCAGCAGATCTGCACAGGGTCCTGAGCCCCAGAAGGTGGGAGTGATGCCTTTCTTCCCCTTGACTCACAGGTGCTCAAGAGGTATGTGCACAACAGCCAGGATCAATGTAGATGCTCTGAAGAGAACAAGGAGGGCATGACAACCTTCTATGAGACAGAATAGCGGGGGCATTGCTGTTAACTGGAAAGAATTATCCTTTCACTACACAGGACTGAAAAAGAAAAGGAGTTTAACATAAGGCTGGGTATTCACTGTTACATCTGGCTGTTCTCAGATGGATTTCATTAACTGACCAGTGACTATACCCCAAACCTTGGTCCCCCAGCCTCAGAAAGACCTGAATAAACAAACAACAAAGCTGGAGAATTGCTAGTTTCAGAGACATAATACTGTATTACAAAACTCCCACTTGAGGTGTGCTGGCTAACAATGGATAATTGTTGACTGAAGATTTTAATGTTTTCCTTCAGACTGACAGTTTGAAGCCAAGGCTTTTTACTCAATGCTAGTAACCACATCACAAGCAGAATTAAATAGCATCTCTTGATATAACTAAAAATAATATCATATATACTGCATATTGCATTTAGATATTTTGCTGAAAGCATGTATTTCAATATTTATTAATATGAAGAATCTCTCTTGCTTTTTTAGTTCCTTTTGCATCCTGCTATTTTCTGATCACTGAAGTCTAGTGATTGTGTCAGTGCTAACAACTTAAAATAAGCAGGGTGGTTATTCCACAGGAAGAAAAACTATCCTGTTTTTAAAAGAAATGGGTACTCCTGACCTTACACAAAACATACAGAAGAAACTGAGTTTTCTGTCATTCTGCAAGGACAGTGTGTGCTGCCAACATATTTGTCATTGATGTCATCTTGATAATCATCCTCATTGTCAGAGGCATAGACTTGAGGGCAGTCTTTGTTTGACACAGCTCTCATTGATAACTAATTAGTTTTGAATAGTAGAACATTCCCCACAAAATCTGAATTAAGCTAAAACTGCTTCAGTAGGAACAGCAATGTAATGATACACACAAACAGGCCTCATCTGCTATGCTTTCAGTAGATCATTTTCAAGCTCATAAATGCCTCGATTTGTTTATATTTAATTACAGAACTTCCATAAGACAATGAAATACAAAATTAAAGAACAAATACAGCATGAACAAGTCTGACCATATCTGCAGCCATGCTAATGCTGCTGAATCAGTCACCACTGAACACTTAATTTGCAACACTCAATTAAAATACTCACTATGCTGGGGATTCCTAGCTTAAATTCATTAAAATGAATCATATATATATTGAATGCTCCGATAAAAGCCCAAACATTAACTTGGGATATGTTCATAGTATCTCTCAAGTTCTCAGTTCTGGGCTAAAAAGCAGAAAATACTCTGAGATGTTTCAAGTACTAAAACAAATCTCTGAAGCACAGAAGTTAAAAAACCCAACATTTTAAAAGCTCCTTCCCATTATCATGGTTTTACTTGACATAAGTTTCATTTGTATTTTGTAGAAGGCAACACTACAGTCCCATTCATTGCAGGGTAGGGGAGGCAGGAGAGAAATGGTGCTATATATAGGTAGGAAATAAAGCTTAACAGGAAAAAAAAAGGTCACAAGATTAAAAAGGGTATTTTTATCAGAGGCAGTGTTATTTGGGCAAGGGGAGGTTGAGAGGTGAGCATAAGCAAGGAGCTTACACTGCCTATTTCAATCTCACCTGTCACAGGGCTGCTGTGCTGAATGACTGCCAAGACTTGCTATTTGTTTCCTTGTGACATTTTTCCTTCGTGTCAACAAGTAGGCCAGTTACACAGTTAGTGGATATAAAAGCATCAACTCCAGGAAATAACTTTATTTCACCCTTCGTTCAGTCATTTTCTCTATGGCTGAGATTAGTCTCAGAGGTGCAGTAATGGGTAACTGAAAGGGTGTACAAAACAGCTTTGACAGGAAGAATCCCACAGATGAACCATCAGAAGTTTCCACTGCTTGTACACAGTGTCACAACTTACTGCTCCACATAGATTTCACTCTTGATTATAATAACTGATGCAAATGGAGTAACAGGCTAGAGTATTATAAAGCAATTTCTGAAAGAAACGCCAACTGAAGCACATCTCATGACATTTCAACCCAACACCAGCCTCTGAAGGTATAGATATACTCTTCTCAGATCACAGTCCAAAGGGAAACACCAATTTCATAGATTTGACAGACCTGCAAGGGCTTTTGCCAAACTAATTCAAAGTGAACTTGTACAGAGGCTTGGGACACAAGCCATCTTTAGAGTTTTCATAACTTAATTTTCTTTAACAGTATTTTAAACCCTCCTTCAGCTGATCCTACTTCTGAGATCCAGTACTGCCTATGTAAAAATCAGAAGCAGAGAGACAGAACCCTGTAATGGTGGTTAGGACCGTCTAGGGAATACGTGCAACCCTGTTTCAAAACAGAAATACCTAATCTAGCCATCAAATGCAAGTGAAAAGGGCATCACTACCAGCCAGCCTGAGAACAAGTGCCATCACTCAGGGCAAGCAGCACTATGGCAACGGTTTACCAGAGAAGTGCATTACAGGTATCAACAAAGAAGAGAGGGAGCACGCACAGATGTTAAATCAAAAGGGAAGCCCCTGTTAGTCTCCCATGAGTCAGAGTGTTTCAGGGGAATGAGCATTTGAGAAAGGAGGCTTACAGAAAGACACACAGGACATGAACCTTGAAAAAGCAGCTATTTACCACAATTTATAGCCTTAGGAATTTCACTAGTGGTAAATTACATTCCTCATATGAGATGGAATTGTGCACATATGTAAGATTGAGAGTCACAAAGCAAATATACTCCTGTGTATGTACACTAGCTGACATGTACCCCATTGAGTCAGAAGATTTAAAATACTCTGATGCAAAGCTTATGAAGTCTATAATCCCACTAGCACTTCAGAAAACTTGCAAGCTAGAAACTTACATATCTACTATCCAATCATTTTATAGAATAAATTTTCTCTCCCTTAGATAAGCACCTTCCAGTCCTCCTGTCAAATTGCTAAATATATACATCTGCTTTGAGTAGATATTTAATGAAGGTATTCCTTGTAAAGGAATCTGTCTGTTTATATTGCATTAAATATTTAAACAGCTTGTTACAGAAAAGCACTTAAAGAAGTCTTGCTAAATATGAATAGATTTTTTCTGTATATTTTCTTCCTAACATCTTCCAACAAGAGCTATTTAAATTTAACCACCCATACTGCTAAACTAGAGTACATATCTTGGAAGGGAATGCAGACAGTGGATAACATAGCTGAAAAACAAAAAACTGCAAAGTACACAAGACTGAGAAGTTCTCCTTCCCTGTACTAATGATCTTTATGCCTACACCAGATCCAGAAAACACAGGCTACATCTGGCCATCAATCAAAATCTCAACTGCACTCATGTAGGATTTAGGCAGGAGAAGGCTCTCTTATCACTGACTGACAAGTCAGGCTACATGGGTTTAGTATACAACTAACTGGGTCTAACTGCAGTATAAAATGACAACCTGAATGAAGTTCTGATTAAGACAACAAGAAATATTCACCTCCTTTATACAAAACAGAGTGATTCCTCTTTTTCTTACCAACATTGAGTCCTACTGCATTCAAGTCAGTCCTTATGGATGCAGGAGTGGAATTTCACCTGAAGTATTTTGATCTGCTCTTAATAGCTTCTATCCGAGAACAGGCAAGTACACAAAAAGCTTAAGACTATAGCTTCCAACAGTTCTGAATTTTTTGTTGTTGTTCGGTTTGTTCTGGGTTTGTTTTTCCTTTTTGAATGGTGACGTTTGGTGGTTTGTTTTTAAAAAGGGAGCTTGGTGGTACCAGCTACCTTTTTGTAGCACTGACCGTTAAAAATGTCTAGTGGTTGTTAAAGTCTCATGTGTAGTTTGAATATATTAAAAAGTTGCAATGTAATAAGGGTCAAAAGCACCAGTACATCCCCCAAAACAATCTAAGCCTTTCAATGCATCTAAAACATCTGACACTGTCCAAGAGTCTCACATCTTTTGCTTTAAAGGAATGGGCTCAAAAAGCTTCACTCACAGCATGCTGACATAAATATTTACTCCACAAATCTCCACAAGAGAATATAACAGTAAACATAAGCCTTATCCTCTAATCAAATTACTTCCACACTTCAATTAAGATAAATGTCACCTACTGAGGCAGCACTCACAAAGTATCAGCCCTTTATGATCTCAAAACGGCCAGTTACTCCTCAAGAGGCCTACCACAAGCACCCTATATTGCTTAATTCCAAAATGAAGAAGGTCAGTAGTTTACCATTTTCCATCAAGTATTTTCACTCCACAAAACTTGCATTCCCATTTTTCATACCACTGGAAAATTGCTATCAGAATTGTATTGGTTTCTTCTTGTAAAAGCTGTCTAGTGAAGCATGGGGAAACAATTTTCCATGCTATGCAGTTATTCACACGATTTTCACTTTTTTTAAGCTTCTCTCACTACTGGACAGGAGTTTGATTACCTAATTGGTATAGCCAGTTCTAGGAAAATAAAGCATCTTGTCAACTATCTGACCACCTTCTGGAATAGGAACTACAGGGCTGGGGCTTAATTTTTTTTTTTTTTTTTTTTTATTCAAGACATCTGTATCATATGTAACTATAGTCAAAAAATAGACAATGCATTTAGCAACAGAGAAAACTTAATATTTCATAATTATAGACACACACAGGGAAATGACCAAAATTCTAATCCACATCCTCTACCATGCAGCCTTCTTCATAAACAATTCTACTTGAATACTAAACTCTTCCAAAGCTATAGTGAGTTGATAACACCTACCACTCACCAATTTGTTATAGAACCATTTAAGTAGAATTAGTATCATAATCTGCTGTGAAATCTGACAGCAGGAGATGTGGTTCTGCAAATAAAATACTCATTTACAAACACTTTAAACCAAGGTGGTTTATTTTCTTCAAACTTTTATACAACTAGAGTTCCATGCTCCTCCTGTTAAATATTGAGACACTTTAGGCTAACATCCACCGCTGCAGTACCATCCGCACCATTTCTCCCTTTCTTTTTCAGAAGAGTCAGATTCACGGCCTTAGAAGTTTATGTATTCATCATGTGTTACAGAGTAATCCAAACGCTACAAGGCATTGTGCATCTTACACATATACTTTTAATTTTTTAATACCCTTTTCCAGGTTTTTTGGCCACTTGCATAAAAAACCCTTCCGTTCTTGCAAAGCATTCACTTTTTGTTCTTGCGGCCTGCAGATTTCACAACCCCTTCCTATACTCATTCATATAACAGTGTTAAAATTATGAATATGTTGCCTGATGAAGAGATCTAGGACACTTCTGTGTAGGACTGCAGAGGATACAGGGTTCTGCAGAACCACTTGTATTGTTCTTCATCTGAGATGACTCCTTTCAGCTCAATCCTCTTTCCTCCCCACCAAAAGGGTGCACCGCTACTAACATTCACTAAAGCATTTTTAAAGGCCACGTTTAAGTCAACAAGTCACTTTGCCCATGAAAGCATTACAAAAATTGTGGAAGGCTTAAGAATGCAGTACCTCCACTGCAAATCCTAGATACTGAAGTAAGAAAAGCCCCTGAGTGCAGAGCTTTCTCTATAGACAGAATGCAGAGTAACAGACACTTGTTGATTGTTATTTTTCAGCTGTTCTAGTCTATAACGAGGATGAGATTCTTCCATCTAGCTCTTGACAAAAAGCAGGGATTCAGTACAGCCAAACTATTCCAATGACAGGGCTCAAAAAGAAAGAGACAAATCCACAAAATATCACCAGGATAATGGTTTGTCTTTCTGAAAGGAGGAGTCCATTTTCTATGTTATCTTTTTCATGTTTCAGGACATCTTGTCTCCTCTACAGTTTACTAGCCAGCAAAAGTAGTTTATTCTATTTTACTACAAAATGCAATAGAACTGGTAAGACATCTCTGATGTTGAGATATACTGGTAAGGAAAAATGCCATCGAAACACACATACGCATGTTCCCAAAACATTATCCCAAGTGCTATTTTTTCTTATTCACAGAGATGGAGAACAGACCACAGGGCTTGCCCAATCCCCACTAGCAGATGAGAACCAACCTGGGAAACAGATCGAAGATCCCCACACTCATCTGACCGCTGTTACCATCACATTTTCTGTCCATGGCTTACAGCCAGAGAGATGCAAGAGGAAACTACTGCTAAAAAGAGGTAGCATACAGAGGGAAAATGCTGCTAGAAAGCTTTGGATCTTCTCACATGCTTCAGTCTCCATTTCAGCATAGCACACATCAGAGCTATATGGCTAGATTTAAGATTTTTCCTAGTCTTGGTTGCTGTACTGACTGGCATGCAGAATCCATAAGGTGGAAGGAAGGCAGAAGCACAGACATGCTCAATGTATACTCCTGGCCTATGGCTGTCAACCCCACATGGTTTTATGCACAGACACATTTTTGTAAATGAAATACAGTCAAATTCAGGAAGCATTTATAAGCAATCTCCTGCTCTAAGACGATAGAGAGCTTTTAACACAAATCAATTTCCCCTATGGTTAATAAAGAAGTTATGATTCTATGCCAAAATTGAAACTAATTTCATAAAGAAAAACATTCTACACATTCTGATCAATAAACACAGTATTGACAAAGAACAACTTGCACCTTGTGTAAGCATTCCCTCCTTCAGCTCCACTGGCATCTTGGTTTGTTAAGGTTAGACAAAGGAGAAGAAGACAAGCTGAGCTGGTACTCTGCTATCTGTGTTACTATTGCAAATTTTCCTTTCACCTATGATTTCATCACAGCTGTATCATTTTTGATAAAAGCATTACTGAGACAATTCAAGGACATTATATAGCTATATCTCAGAATTACCTCTGTTAAGCAAAGCAGCATGGTCCAGTTGCTCTGTGAGGAAATTGATACTCTAGAATTCAAAATGTATTAATGGACCCAGGAACACAGGTAAAGATAACCCTGACTAAAGGAAGATAAACTCTATACTGTACTGACTACTGTGGTTGGTTTCTGAGGATCTTTATTAAGGATCTTAAACATATCAATTAGTAATGTGTAAACTAGCATATGACCTCTTTGCTCTTCAAACCACCAAAACACCAATTCTAATTAAGATGTAATACAACAAAAGAAAGCTGTGGATATTAAACTAATTTTCTCCCAAGAAATTCAGGCTCTCTTAACAAAGAGAATATTGTAATTATTGCTTTGAAACATATACCTGAATATAATAGGATTACACTAAATGACAAATAACTGGATTTTATTCTTTCTGGCGAAAAATTCATGAACAGGTATGCTGATCAGTGAAGTCAAAAATATACTCAAGTCACAGAACACTGGAGTTTGGAACCCTATTCCAAGCATCGCAGGCAAGACCATGTGTAGGATATGCAAGATGCTATGAAACTATTCCAAATTAACTCATAAGAATTATTTGAATACCAGTGCTATATTTTAGAAGTACGTGATCCTATGGCATTGCCAGTAAATTTTTCTGAATCAAGATAAGACCTCAGCATTCAAATGCTGCAAATACAAGTGTCAAATACAAAACTCTTCATTATATGAATTTGTTCATTACTAAACAAACCATGTTTTCTACATTACAAAAATTACATTTCACACACCTGCATTTTCTACTGATTGTGATAATTCACTCTGAAGTCTCTTGGTTCATGCTTGAATAAGTTATCTTTGAATAAATACATGCATTGAAAAAGCAGCTGAATTTAGCTCAAAGTTCTTACGAACAGCAATACGTGAATAAGCTTCCACAGGGTAGGGAAGAACAGATCAAATCCCATGCAATTATACATAGACAACTCAGTTTGTTGCCTTTCAGTGAGTTAAGGCTTATGCACTTTGTTCATCACTTCATTAAATAAGCTGCATAGGCACTGAAGGCAAGTCCATGTAATTTCTGGTTCACAACAACCCTGTAAAGAGATAACCTCATTCTAGTCACACTCATGTCTGAGTGAAATACCTATGAAGTCAGTACGTACACAGGTAAACTCTTACACAAAAACATGCAAAAAAAATTCCTGCAGATTTAATTCCAGTGAGAGTTTTAGGATCTGATTGGATTTAAACGATTTGACACTTGAAGTTCTGAAAACACAAATACACCAAGTTGTTCTTTAACAAGCGTTCTGTAAACTGCTGCCAGGACCATTCTACTTACATGAAAATATTTAATAAAGAAATTGAAGTGAATTTAAACTTTTCTTTATCATGCCCAGTGATCACATGTGCATATCATACATACCCAAGATACAGGGGAGAACTACATACTCCTTCCCTTCCAATCACTGTCAATTTAGATTTTAACTTACCATACCTTTCTCCTCACAATTTCTCCACCTTCCTAGGCAGGAGCACACAGGATATACTTTTAGTAGGATTTAGCAGTTTGCTTCAGAAATTTTAAAACTAATACAGCACTCCATCACATATTCATAGTGTAATATGCAGGAAATACATTTGCCAATTTTAAGTCTTCACCTCTCCTTTATTAATATTTCAGCAAGGGACCACAGCCAGAGCATTTGCAGCAAGCCAAGCCAGCCTTACCTATAACTTTGCAAAAATATATTTCGCAGGGGGTTTTAAACCCGCTGGTTTTGCCCGGGAAGAAAACACCCACAGCGGGACCCCCGTATTACCTCCAGGGTGGTCGTCAGCGAAGAGGAGGGCAGTGGCGAGTAAAGGAGGAATGGGCAACGATCGCTTTCTTCCAAAATAAAAGGTTTTAATAACATGAAAATGACAAACAAAACACCTGAGGCAGGCACTGAAACAGCACCCACCCCAGGGGAGAAGCGAAAGAGCATGTGGCCTTGGGGCCAGGGTTTTTTAACAGGTTGGTAGGTGGGTTTACAAAGGCATTGTCCTGTAAGGATACCTGGATGGGTTACCAACAGGTCAGGGGTCCAATGGGTGTTAGGGGATTGGTCTTGTGGTGGCTAAGCCAACCACAACCTGGGAAAG
>NW_008588557.1:0-6533 GCF_000691845.1 Merops nubicus
CCCCCCACCACTCCCTCAGACCAGTTAGACCGGTTACTCCATAACTATAGTGCACAATCACCACCATTAGACATGGTCTTCCAAAGCATCTTTTAACCACATCAGTGAGCTATCAACTCCATAAGCAGAATATAAGGTAGGTGGAAAATTGTCCAGCTGGATTCCAAGGGGTGTGATCAGCTATATAAACTCCAGCTGGCAGCCAGTCAGTAGTGGCATCCCTCAGGGATCAGCTGATACATGGTGCTGGGACAGACTAAACCCACATAACACTACATGGACAACTGGCTAGAGAGAGTAGCTTTGAAGAAAAGGGTGTGGGAGTGCTGGTCAACAAAGAACTGAACATCAGTCAGCAATATATCCTGGTGGTAAGGATGGCTAACAATATCCTGCATGGTAATAGCACAAGCGGAAGCAGCAGGTTGAGAGAAATCATGGAATCATAGAAAAATTTGGGTTGGAAGGGAACTGTAACAGTCATCTAGTCCAACCCACCCTGCAAAGAGCACGGACATTTTAACTAGAACAGGTTGCTCAAAGCCCCATCCAGCATGACCTTGAATGTTATTTCCCCTCTGTTCAGCATGGGAGGGAACAGGGAGGAGGGCCATCTTCTTCTAGGACTGGCACAGGGAGAGGAGTAGATGCAATGGACCCAAACTGCATCATGGGACCTACATTGCACATTATTAAGGTACAACTGGCTCCTCTTGAAGGTGTGTACATGTGGGAAAGGAATTTCCCTGGAGAGACTTACAACTAACTTCTCAGTGCTGTGTCCAAAAAGTTACCCACTCATGCAAATCTAATAGGACAAAAGATTACAAACCAGCTTTACAATGTCGGAGGTAAAAGCTACTCCCTGAACTGCCACAGAGCAATTGCACTAACAGAAACATTTAGGAGTGTGGTACCAAAACAGCACAGAGAACCAATAGGAGAAGAAACATTCATTTCATAGAGATAATCAGCAGCTGACACCACCTAGCAAACAAACCAAGTTTTAAATCTAGTTCTAAGCTCTCTAAGAGCAAGTTTGAGCCTGTAAATGAAGACATAGTTACAGCATCACTACTTGTTGGGGCAGTACTGGTGGAGTTTCCTCTATTATCCAAGTTTCTTCTTCAATTTATATATTCCACTAAAATAAGAAAGAACAAACAAAAGTGACCTTTAATACAGAGAAAAGATGTGGCTGGTCTTTAAGAAAACATTTTATTCTGCCTGTATAATAACCTACTGGGAAAAATGTGAGCTTTTAGCAAAATGTCACTGTGCTTTCACAGTTGTTCTACCACTGTGATGAATAACGGGCAACTCTGTGAGATTGCTGTAGTTCACCTCGCACTGGGGTCATTGACCACTTATCACTGCAGGGATCACTGTGAATAATGACGGTGGAAAATGTGGAGGTAGATGGATAAATATTTTCCATTTCCTCAGCAGAAAAAAAACCCCAAAACTATAAAATAATTTGCCTCTGGATTAGGAGAATTTAAAGGAACTATTTTGTGTCTGATTTTGATTGAACATTCATCAATCTGAATTTCAATATGCACAGAGTATGAGGTCGAAGGTAGCTGAAATTTTAAAATAAATGCATATTTACTTTTACAAAGCCTATAATCAAAACACATTAACCAGCACCATTTTGCTCAAAATCTACTTCGTATTTGCTTAATTCTAAACAGTTCTATACTCATTAGATGATTAAACACCTGGGAAAATGTATGTTTTGTTTCATGAAAAATGTATTATTGTTTGGGAAGGCATAACTTTACCAGAGGAACAGGGTATACATTTGTTTAATTTTTGCAAATAACTACATTTGTTTCACTCATCTCTCACAACTGTTTTACTACTGATACTAGTAGTCCTTGGATAAATTTAGTATATCAACAAAAGAAAATTATAGCAGCAGCAAGGACAGCTGATGTTCAATATAGCCCATTAAGGAAGATGTAGTTCAAAGGTTTTCAGATGTTCCGTAGTTGGTAAGGCATCTACAGAAAGACGAGTGAACCACAGATAACACAGGAAATTTTATATCCATTTCCATGGACTTCCAGAACTTGTGTCTTGTACTTTTTTTTGTGGGCCACTGAAATCTCTTAACATAGGGCATTAAATGTTGTTTTTATTCCTGAGTAATATGAGTTACCCTCTTGGTTTTAACCTGATCCAATGCTCAGTGAAATCTTGGCAAGGGTCACATCAGCAGTATAAAATTTAAATTTTAATAATAAAAGTAGGTATTTTTTTTCTTCATTCTCCCCCTCCTGAAATATATCAACACCAGGCAAGAACATTATCATTAGAAGGAAAATAATGACAAAATTATACATTATACTTGGACAGAACAAATTCTAGCAGAAAGAAAAGAGTGAAGAATCAGAGGTTACTACACTCAATATAAAATCCAACTCATGCTTTCCCCCAAAGTCTCATTTAATTTTTCCAGAATTTAAAGAATAAATTAAAATAATAACCTTAATATTTAAATATTTCACCTTAAGTTAAGTATTACTATTTCTATCTTAAATATTCATCATTATGATGCTTTTCAGAAATGATTTATGAAGTCAGAATGGAAGTGTTTGCACATTCATTCACTTAGGAAGCAAAAGTAATTCCACTTCTCAGGATCAATAGGAACTAACCAACAAAACTTGAAAAAGTATATTAAATTGTCAATAAAGTAAATAAATGTTTTCCACTGTAGAGGTAGATATCACCAGCTTATGAATTTTGCTAGTAAAGGTTTAGTGAAGAAAAAGTAAGCCTTTATTGCCAAATCACTTCTGAGTTGTTCTACTCTATTGC
This sequence comes from Merops nubicus, assembly GCF_000691845.1. NCBI lineage: Eukaryota > Metazoa > Chordata > Aves > Coraciiformes > Meropidae > Merops > Merops nubicus. The sequence continues at coordinate 2,827 of NW_008588557.1, forward strand.
CAGTATGCTGTGGGTATAAACACTATAGGCTCATCCAGAAAGAATTCTACTTAGAATAAAATTAAGTATGTTCTTGGGTTTGATCAAACAAATACAAATGATCTATTCAAACACAGCGATGGCAGCACCATCACTCTTTGCAACGATTCTATTTTAAGAGCTTCTTTTGGATAATTCTGTCCATGATCACCTCAAAGATTTACAAAGTTTTACAAATTAGTGACAATTTCTCATATTCACCAAACAGCTGGAGCAAGGGTAAGTGGAAAGAAAATGTCAGTAATCCTATATTACAGCTGAGACTGACGTACAGAAATAGACTCCATAACTCGAAAGTTATACAGTAGGCATGTTTATTGTGTGCAGATGCACCAGGGATCGCTCCACCACAAACGTGCATGCCTGAGGCAGAAAGCCATGCAATATTTACCCAGTAAAACAATACCTATTCATGTGACGCCTATACATATTCATTACCTAACCCCGCCTACTCCCACTTCATATGTTAATGCATGCTCATTAGCTTATTAGTTCTTTGCACTTGCACAGATCCTCTCCAGAAATTGTGGGCAGGGGTCTTCCTATCGTGGGTGGTGGTCTCTGGGAGGAAGGCTGTAGGTCTCCTTCACAGGGTACTTTTCACCCCTTTTCTCAAAATGCAATGACCTTTGCAGTATTCTTACAGTCTCAATACGTTTTAGTTCCTTTTTTCCACTATGTCTCATCTATTATCCTACGGAGAGCGGTTTTTCTGCTGATCATGATAATAAAACCCTTAGTGCCCTTTTTCCCCCACCATTTCTTGTCTAATAATAAAACCCACAAGCAGCGCTCTTATGCAAGCCCTTGCTGAGAAGCAGAACTCCTTTTAGCAAACAGCCTACATTTTAAAATTCTTACTATGTATAACTAATCATTATTTTTTTATCTTTCATTATCTTACTCCATATCAAGTCCATCTCTGCCTTGCATGATGACCAATACACATTTTAAATTCTGATCCTCTGACCCAGCTGCAGTAAGTCAAATCCATGCAGACTCAGGCTAGAATGCTGTGTTCACGCTTTCTTTCAAATGGGAAGCAGACAGTGCATTTTAATGTTAAGTCTGGATGCCTAGGATGAGTAGTTGATGATAAAAGTTTTCCCCTTTGGTGCAATAAATCAGTGGCTAAAGTACTTGGAGACCTTTAATCCATAACATCTTCCAAAAGAGCATTTCATTAGCCCCAAATTCCTCTGAGGAGCAAGCATTCAGATTCTCTCAGCTGTGCTTCATAGCTTCAGTTGGTGTTATTAAGGCACCTATGACACGGAGCACACATCCATACCGTCAGTATGGGGATACAGCTACAGCCCAGCTTCCCACAGAGCTCCTCTGGAAAGGGTAACTGAGATGTTACCTTAGCTGCTCTGTAACCCGTTTGGCAGTTTCTCAGGCCAAATGAAATATGAGGAATGGCAATGAAGAAATGATCCTTCTGATGAGAGTTTCACATTTTCTGACTTCAGAACTTCTGTTGCTGATTTTTTTTAATTTTGCAGGAATTAATTACTTTTTTATCATATAGGATAGAACCTGATTCCACAGAAGTACAGTTAATTTACCTTCAGAATAACAAATTACAGGCATGCAAAAGAGCACAACTAGATTAAATAATTGTTCCAAAGACTATTCATTTTCCACAAGGGATCATACCTACACGATGTGTCTTACATTCAAAAGCACACATTGAAAAATGCATATGAACACTGCAGACCTCAGATTATCAGAGACATCCAACTCACCTTAAGTGTGCTGCATCATGGACCAGAAGCATCAGGGCCAGGTACTGCACATCTTCAGTGGAGCTAATTTACCCATCTTTCCAGACTACATTAAGCTGCACAGAGTTCCATGCTACAATTGTTAGACTGCTAACAGAAAATATCTATTTCTTTGACTCACAGTCCAATCGCAATAAACAAACATATTAAAGGAAGAATGAAACCTGCAGCATCTGATTGACCTTCAATAGCCTGAGGAGATTAAGTTAAATTCCCAAGACTGAGAAGCTCCCAAAATACAAAGCAAAAGACTGATTTTCACAGACCAAATTTTAAATAGACCTGTAAAATTGCAGTTCTTAGACTGTGCTTGAAAGGGAAAAACCCCACACTGAACCTTCAAATGCAATTTTAGATCCTTTTTTTGAAAATCTGGCTTAAAAAGAGAGGAAAGGCTACAATCTTCTCCTCTTTTTCCCCCCCATCTTTTTTTTTTTTTTTATTTCCCCCTATTTTACAGACAGAGAGTACAGCAAAAGGTCTGTTGCTGATTTGATTAGAAATGTTTCCTCTGCCAATTCCTTTCTCAAATAAGTCAAGAAAGACTCTTTGTGATTGCTGCTCTCCTTAGCAATGACTTTTCAGCACACAGAACTTGAAAAGGCTCAGAACTCTGCCAGCAATATATAAGGGAATCATGCAACAGAGGGTAAGAAAAATATTTCCTTATCAGTAAAAGACAAACAAAGCATGAAACTACAGAATAAAAGGTTGTTGGGTTTTTTTTTTGTTTTTTTTTTTTTTTTTCCTGCTGTTTTGAGTCCTGCTGATTTGAGAAACATGGATATTGAAACTACACCTACGGACAGCAAGTTAAATCTTAAGAGAAGTTGGACCATATCAGAAAATAATCCACTTAAATACAGTAGCATTAATAGTAGTTCCTGCAGCTTCACTCTGTGCATTGTAACGAGTTCCTAAAGCCAGCTCCTAGTCCATTCTAGGGGGGAGAACCAACACTGATTAAACAGATGACTCACTGCTTTGAAAACTTATTGCAGAAGGACACTCTTAAAGAGTATCTAGAAGAAAATTTCTAAAGAGAAAGGCCTGAGAAGATGCTGCACAGACTGTGTCTGATAATGTCTCCATCACCAAGTAGCGCAGTACAACAGGAGAGCTGTTGATCAGAAGAACCAAAGACTATACCACATAGGTTTCAGAAGCCTTTCCTTCAGAGCAGGTGTAGTTTGATTCCAAAGGGTGAACCCCCATTAGGGTGGTAGCATGTTACATGTATTTCAGAAGCACACATACAATTTAGTTTCATCTAAAAGGAATGCAACCTGAGTTTCCAAGACAGATCCACAATGTGAACCAAAGTGCAGATAGGTAAGACTGGTAAAGGTAAGCACAGCATGTAAGTAAGACTTCAAATATTAACTCCTTAGCTGAACTAAAACACTAATATAAGCTTACACTGCAAAATATTCTGTAGTAGTGTGGCACAGTAACAATCTTATATATGCTGTTCTTGAAGTTTCAACAGGAAGTTAACAACTGATCAGGATTAAAATCATTTTAAGTCTGTGAAAAAAGTCTTACTATGATCCTTATCAATAAACATTTTCTCTTTTTTTTTTTTTTTGGTCTCATTACTACATCAGTCTAAATAACAGCGAAGTAGGAAATTAAAGTTGTAGTTCAAACACTGAACTCTGGAATACCCCGTTGCTTTCAAACAAGTGTATAAAATGGAAACTGTGTGCTCAGTACTCTACAAGACATCTAAGCCATCTATTTGCATATCATTTGGCTGCTAAAGCTATAACTTTCATTTTTATTAGCAGATAGACCTGATTCGTGACTTATTAGCAACTGATATTGACTTATATTAGAAATATAATATGTTTCTTCTATATTAATATAAAATATTATAAA
>NW_008588558.1:0-4840 GCF_000691845.1 Merops nubicus
AAAATAAAATAATAAAATAATCAATTATATAAAAATATAAATATGTGCAAAACACATACCATACATCCTACTTTAAGGTACATCTTTAGTTAAATAATTAGACAATTAATTATTATTTTTAAATTTCTTATTTTTATAAGAGAAATACTATTTATTAATCCATGCCTCCTACCTGAGCTGCTAAGTAACTTCTAACTTACAGTGCTAACAATACACCAAATTCACCTCTTGATGTACAAAGATTACCTGTTAACCTTGCTGAGGGAAGTGAGCCTATGGAACTGCAAGAGCACACAGCATGTGCTGGATTTGTTAATGAGGGCTGAGGGTTCCTCAAGCACATGGAGCAGTGACCCAGCTATGAAGAAATGTGCACGTCCTGTGCTGCTGTGATTTTTCTAGGCTGACACGTCCACTCCAGTGCTCAGACACAGAAAAGCATTGAAGCCTGACCTACCGAAAGAGTCTATCAGGCAGGGCCTGATTCACCTGAAAGCCACCAGAACTAGAAGGGGATAAAACAACAACAAACCAAACCAAGGAGAATAACCAGACTGTTTGGGAAGCAGTGTAACCAAGATCCTGTTCAACAAAATGAAAAGAGTGAGTTAGGCTGAGCTGGTTTGATTTCTGCGTGATGAGAACGCTAAACCTGTCCCTTGCTCCTGAAAGCAAGAACTGTGGCTTTTCTGGGCTTACCCATTTTGCTTGTCTTGTTCAGGCCACAACAGAAAGATCAAATACTTTATATATAATCCTCCAATACCCCATAAAACTGCTCTTCATTACGTTTGAAAATTAACAATAGCATGGGGAATCTCTTGCTGGAGTTGACATTCGGTTTATGATAAAGCTTTATGTTCTTTCAGAACAACAAAACTTTATTTGTTCAGAAAACTTCAACTTTGGGGGCAAATTGTAACCCTAATGAAGCTGGTGGTACTTTCTGTTATTAACTGAAGCATATTAACAGCATCATGTCCTAGGACTACATGATTAAAAGAGCCACCATCAACTGCCTCCTGCTGCACACTTAGACTTCAACAACAGCTGTCTCCTATAATGTCTCTGGAAGCTTAAACTCATTTTATGACTAACAAAGGGAGGATTTTTTTTTAAAGACACGACTGCATTATTGTAAAATTGTGCTAGTACCAGATAGCCATGAAAATGAAATTTTAAAGGCATACTACCCCTTCACATTTTTCTCTTTCACTGTGTGCTGCTGGATTATGTTTCATATCTTAAGGTACAATGAAAAGAAACACTTGAGAACAGGGTTAAATACCTGCAGGATATTACTTTATAGCATTAGCTCTGATTATAAACATAAAGGTAACTGATGCATTGTAATAGAATCATCTTATGGCCCAGGCTAAGACTGTAAAATGTAAAGCTTCATACTGTGCTCACCGCATTCAGTTAAAAGCAGAAAAAAATAGTGTTGCATTTTCACTGCCATCAGCAGAACTGCCATCCTTTCTCACAGGGTTTTCTAATCCATTCTGGCACCTGAGGCATTTGAACAGTTGGTGGGAAGAAGTGAAACTGTGACGAAGTGAGTCTCATTTTAGATTTACAGTCCAATCACTCACAAAATCTGCCAGTTCATTCTACGGCATGTACTGTGAAATTTCATTATTTAATGTAAGGCTTAAAAAAAAAAAAAAAAAAAAAAAAATATCTATTGGTGAAGTATAGAAGCTTGACTTTGAATTAGAAAAGAACAAGTAACACAGTATGTGGCATCTTTAAGCTTGTCGTGAGGTAGTCCAGCACATACATAAAACGTCCCTTGTATGTTTGAATCAAGCGTAACATTTGTTCAGCCAACGAGCTGTTCTATTTCAATATTTTTTCTATGTATTTTTCATGTGACTACTATATATGTATAGTTTTCTGCCTGCATGTGTGTTAGCTGCTAAAAACGTACAGCAATACATGACTAGCCTTAGGTTAGAAATGGTTGCTATCTCAATCCTTTTCAGTTCTGTTGGTACTATAACACTGCTCAGGTATCAGTCCTTGAAGTTCAAGGAAGAGATACAAATCCAGTTAAAAAAATCCAACACATTTTAACCCATCAGTTCTCAGCTAATAGAATGCATAACTGCTCAAACCAGGTTATCTCAAAAAACATCTATTTTAGTTTATAGATAGATGACTTGGGGAAAAAAAATACACAATAGGGACTGTGGACTCCATAATCGTGACTATGTGATGTGATACTGATGCTAAGTTAGAGCTACTGACTCTTCACTCCTGCCCAACACGGCATGGTTAGCTTCTGCTCTAAAAAAGGCAATTTTTCTTATTTACAGACTTTTCACACACTAAGACAACAGCTGAGAAAAAAAAATAACTCACACTAAAAGAAAGTCAGGATATCTCATGGTGCGTTTTCTACTCGTATCCAGCCCTGTTGACTTACATTGCAGAACCAAAACTGCAGTGTCTGTACCTCTGAAATAAACCCCACAGTAAAGTGAGAAGGAGCCTGGTCATTCATCTTGGCTACATGTAACAGCAAGAGCAGCAGGTCTGGACCATCATCACACCCACACCTTGATTTGCTGAGGATGCTCACAAAGCACAACTTCACTGGGGCTGGCTGCGCTCCTAGCCTGACTTTGTCTTCAGAGAACAGCAAAGTTCCAGTATAATTGTGTAGCTTGCAAAATGTCAAATAACATCAGTTAAATAGTGAGATGAGTTGACTAATGACTGTATCTACAGTTGATGAATATGTTTTAAAGTTGCACTTTTTTATGTTACTGATTTATACCACTTAAAACTTCGCAATTATTTACGCTGTTAACAAAATTCAAGCATGCGAACTAAACCTCAGGCCTCTAAGTTTCATAAGTTTTTTTTCTTTTTTTCCCCTTTATGTCTAATGCATTCTCTTTAATTCCTTGCTTTTTATAGCAGCATTTTGATATAATAAACCACTCCGTAAAAGCCATTAAGAGTAAGCTTGCTAGTAGCATCCTATTAAGTTACCTCATCAAGTGATATGCTGGAATGTTTTCACATCAACTTTCTTCAGCTTTTACATTGTAGCATTCATAAATGTCTCAGATTCCAAAAGTTTAAAAGTATTTCCTTTAAGTTACTAGCAAAAATTTCTTAATGGAGAATAGGAAGGAGGAAGTGGTGTAAAAAAGTCATGTTAATGCTAGCAATATTGTAAAAACACGAATTAAAACACGGGCTGCAGTTCCCAACACGGTGCACAGGCAGAAGTTTACAGTCCAGTGGCAGATTCTTCTCACAGATGAGAGAATCCCAAATCTCCTCTCTGTTAGTTCACTTGTGTTGAGGTGAGTTAGCATTGCTTCCTTTGCGTGAGCGTATGGCATCCGCACTGCGACAGCCTCCTTGCAGCCCCTCTGGGCAGAGAGGGGCTACTGGAATGCTTCTCACACTGGCAACTGCAAGCCCAAGCTCAACATACTTCATTATATTCATCAGTGACCACATGCTTCAAGGTTTCAAATAACCAGAATTCTAAAAGGCCGAGAAGAAATATTAATCCACAAGCTGAACACAGAATAAAACAATACTTATGAGATAAGAAGCAGCATCGTACTGTTTTAAAGTTAACAACAGCTACAGTGCTTCTTAGAGTACTAAGGATCAAGTGTGCTTTAGGTGTTTGACTTAATAATTTGTTAATTTAACAATGTAAATAAACATTACTAATTACAATGAGTGTCAAATGATGAATAAAATTGCATGGGTAATTTACCTTTTCTCAACTACCTTCTCAAAAATCAAGATGCAATATCCATTGCCAAATATTTCACCATTTCCTAATTTTCAATCATATTACCAATAACCTTCAAACTATTAGTATTTCTCATTCAAGATGTTTCAGGCTACATATTCTTCTGCATTCAATTCTTCAATTGCATCCAATTCTTCTGATTATTAATAAAGCCACACCATGAATTTCAACATACTACTTTTCCACAAAGCCCTGTATTTCCTTTTACTTCTATACCAAATCTGAAATATTTTGATCCTTGCAGGTTTATCTTTCTCTCTTCATGGTAATTAACACTTTCAAAATGAAGTAATCCAACTGCCAGAATTCCTAGCTGGGTGAAGGTGTCTGCAAAGCTACAAAGTGCAATACCATTATCCCAATAGTTTGCCTGCTCCTGTAACCCAACACACATTTCACACTTCAAGAACCAAAGAACTGGACACTATTAAAGCTTCCCAAGACAGGAAAAGAGCTGGGCATGCCTCTTGCAAACGACAGCCACAGTCCTGAAAAACACTGCTTGCTTGTAATGCAAAAAGAATCAAGGTCGGTATCCAACACCTTTCCTGCAGAGCACTCCAGTCCATGCCACTTTCTATTACACTGCAGTCTAGAAACATGATTACATACAAAGGAGAGGGCACTTTTCCCTGTATTCTTCAAGCAGCTCAAATCTCACATCTATTCTGTTGGTTTCAGTTCTCTTTCGTCATTTAATACATCATGGCTGTATCCAGCAACACAGCAACAGAAGGAAAAAGGAGTTTTCAAGACAAGTCCTGTTCTGCTCCTTTTTCCTTTTACAATTGTATCTGTCTAAAAATTCTACTAGTTGTTCTTCGCAGAATGAAAGCTGACCTTTTGCTTGAGTAAGGCAACCTCTTACCCTTCTTTTTGAAATTTTATTTATATCTATTGATGGTTTATGTCTTCCATTGCATTCTTATAAAGAAGGAATGCTTTAATGATAAATGCACTAGGTCAGACTCTGGGGACTTGTGTTCCCTTTGCATCCTTCAGCAAGTTGCTCATTGGCTGCAGCTCATTTAATGGTGTCATGGTTACAGG